>NW_012123709.1:8156116-8159737 GCF_000951035.1 Colobus angolensis palliatus
GTGGCTCACTGGCCGAGAGCGGCTTTTCTAGGAGTGGGAGGGCAATAGGCGGGGCACGGGCGTGTCGGGGGGCGTTCCGCAGGTGCGACCAAGTGAATCTTGGTCTCTTCGGATTGACGTCACCTGGCGCATGCCCAGTTGATCTGCACCTTCCCGGGCGCTGGCTGCATTTTGGCGCACGCAAAGGGTGGGGTTGAAGAAGACGGAAGTGCGCCATCGTGCCTCCATTCGTCCAAACAGTGTGGACAACAATACTGTGATCTTCACGATGAAAGAGTGTTGGAGGTGTCAGGATAAAAGTTTAATTTGGAGTGGGTTTAAAAGAGAATGATAATTGGAGACAGGCTGTAGGTGACTTTGAGAGATTTTGCTACAAAGGAATAGAAAAAGTAAGGAGGTAGCTAGTGGGACAAATGAGATCAAGTGAAAGATTTCATTTTAATTAAGATGGGAAAAATGAAGATATTTTTATATGCCAGAAAGAAGGTTCTGGTAGAGAGGGAAAATTTGATGTAGGAAGAGGGAACACCTGGAGTAATACTTTTAAGAAAGTAAGAGGGATAAGAGCTTCTGTACTAAGAAAGGGGTTGGCTTTTATAGGAATGTGGACAACCATTTCTAGTAATAATAGGTCCAAGGGCAGGGACTGTGGGAGGCAGGAGGATGTGCAAGTTCTTCTTCAGTTTCATCAGTGAAGTAGGAAGCAAAGTCATCAGTTAAGAGTGAAGATGAAACAATAATAGTAAAACAGCAGCTAGCCCTATGTAATATTGAAGCCTATATGCCAGGGACTGCTCTAAGCATTGAACAAATACTTAATAACTCTAATCTTCACAACGACCTTATGAAGTAGGAATCATCATTATTCCCATTTATAGATGAAGAAACAAGACCCAGTAGTAAAATATGCCCCCCAGATCCCACTGCTTGTAAATGGTAGCTAGGATTTGAACCAGGCCTTCTGGGTATGAAATCTGTTCTCTTAATGGTGTCACTTTACTGCCTCAGCTCTGTGACTCCATCTACAGTAGTCACGATCTGTCTGTAAAGTGAAATCAACTCATAAGTGCTTGATTGGAACTGAGAGTTATGCTCATAAACCTGGAATACTTTGTATAAGTTATTTTAATTGTGCAAATAACACCAGAGATGGTCCTTTACATATGATGGTTTGACTTAATGATTTTTTGACTTTACAATCAGTTTATCAGGACATAACCCCAATGTAAGTTGAGGAGTATCTATAGTTTTCTGTAGAAAAATTAGAAAATACAAGCATATACACACAAACAGAAGAAAATAATTCATTTATCAACTGTTTTTAATAACTATGGAGTATTATAGGATTAATGGATAATATTTAAGAAATTCAGTGTTTTTGACCCTTTAAGCTAATATTCATTTTTGCTATTAAAATAACATTGTAATGAATACTTGCATCTAAATCTTTGAACATATTCTAGAATTTATTGGTGGGGGATTCAAAGAATGAGATATTAAAATCATTACGTACTCATTCAGTGTTTAATACTAACTACCAAATTAACCTCCAAAAAGGTAGTCTACTTTGCTCTTTCCTAACTAATGACCCTAAGTGTCCTACAAATGGAATACTGTGGTGTCTACCTCCATAGATTAGAGAAAGTAAGTCAGGTAAAATGCTTAGCACAATTCCTGGTTCACAGAACACATACAATAACTGATAATACTAGCAGCAGTTCTAGCAATAGTAATTGTTTTTGTTTTTAATGATTTTAACACTTCATGATTACATATATTGATTTTTAGACAGCATTGTGTCTCATGACATAAAAATGTGAAAACATTTCGGAAGCAAGTAGAGAAATAATTGATCTATTACTGCTTTATCCATATTTATTTGTTTACCAACAAGATTGAACATTTTTCATATGTTTATAGGACACAGAAACATGATGACTGTGACTTTCTATTTCTATGACGTCTGTTACCACAGAAACTAATGCAGTCAGTGGGAATATGTGAATTTCATGAGTCTGGCCTCCAGCTTGCCATTCATGAGAGCCAGAGGGGATGGAGCAGCCTGAGGCTGTATCATCTGATGGCTCGATACATCTGGCTGCTTATTCAGCTGTGGCTTCTTTATTAGGGACAGCTGTGAACACGGCTCCAGGAGTTGCCTTCATGAAATGAAGCATATGATGGCAACTGGAAGAAGAGGATGAGTACATATTGCTAAAGGTTTAATGGGGATAGCAATGGCCAAGTGGAAAAAAACCTGTGGGTGGGGATGAATTGGTGCTGACTGGTCATGCCACGAGGGCTGTATTTCAGGAAAGCACAAGTTGGGGC
Source organism: Colobus angolensis palliatus (assembly GCF_000951035.1). Classification (NCBI taxonomy): domain Eukaryota; kingdom Metazoa; phylum Chordata; class Mammalia; order Primates; family Cercopithecidae; genus Colobus; species Colobus angolensis. Next base: position 8,158,448 of record NW_012123709.1, read on the forward strand.
AGCTCCTCTGGAGAGGGCTAGGCCTGAGTCAGATCTGCCCTGTGGATTGCAAGTCCTCCATGCAGTTCGTGCTCTCAGGTGCATCAGAAGCAGACCCTCTCCACAGTGCTGGCTCCTTCTGATGGTAGAAAGCTTAGGCTTGTGGATCATGATGGTTTTTCATCTTCCTCGATGGATATTTATTGGGTTTGGATAGTGTGCTGTGGACATTAAGAGTATATAGATTCTGGAGTTAGGCTTCCTGGGTTCGAATCCTGGCTGTATTTCTTATTACCTGTGTAAGCTTGGGCAACCATTTCAGCTGTCTGTGCCTTGATCTTTTTTACTCCTAACATGGATGTGGTAATAATAATAGTAGTTACCACACAGGGAGTTGAACAGTGAGAACACATGGACACAGGGAGGGGAACATCACACACCCGGGCCTGTCAGGGGGTGGGAGGCTAGGGGAGGGACAGCATTAGCAGAAATACCTAATGTAGATGACAGGTTGATGGGTGCAGCAAACACCATGGCACGTGTATACCTGTGTAATAAACCTGGACGTTCTGTTCATGTGTCCCAGAACTTAAAGTATATTAATAAAAAAAATTCCCACATACAATTTTTAGGAGGATTATTTCAGTTTATATATTTTTTCTAATGTATGATACACATTTTCTATACCTGAAATTAGGATGTGTTTTACAATGGACATTTTACAGTTATAATAGCAGTTGTACTTTCTTTTTGATATGTAAATACTGATGCATCTTAGAAACAATAGTGTCTTGTATGTGAAGAAATAGGGCATTTGTAAACATTAAAACATGGTTTGGCAACATAAAATTCCATCTTAGTGTTATCATTTGTTTGGTTTTGTGACTGAAACCAGATTTTAATGTCCCCATTAAGGCATGTTTATTGCAAGCCCCTTATCCTTGTACTGTGAGAGCTTTTAAAATAAAACCTTAGTGAGTCAGAACATAGATCCATAGAGTCACGTGATTTTTCAGTTCTTTGGGGGCTTCAGGGATATATTATGTGACTTTCAAGATGAACTTTTCCAGTCACATTCATCTCTTGACCTACCAGGTCTCTGGTCTCTCTTTTCTTGTAACGACCACTGTGATAACACATTCCAAATTCTGTCCTCTCCTCACGTCCAGTGGTGATTCTTTTCCATTTCAGTCAGCTAATACTATCTGCATCTCAATTCTGCCTCTTATATGTACTTAAGACAGTTTTAGTTTTTTGTTTGTTTGTATTTGAGACGGAGTCTTACTCTGTCGCCCAGGCTGGAGTGCAGTG
>NW_012123709.1:8166944-8223563 GCF_000951035.1 Colobus angolensis palliatus
TGTAATGCCGCATTCTCGGTGTTATCTTTGATTTCTTTACCCCATTGCCTTCTGTAGCAGCCATCTGGTAAACCCTAGCCTCGAGAGATCCAAACGTTTGTCTCTTCCTACCTTTTTCTGGACTACAAAAGCTATTGAGGAAAACTAATATCAATGTCAAGGTTCTGCCACTGTGGATTTGTGGTTTCTGGTTACAAACGGGTCCTCCAACTCTAGCATGTGTTCCTCGTCCACACGCGACTCTCAGCAGCTGCTGTTTCAAATATTTTCCATCTCCCTCAGAACATCTAGTTCTCTCTCTCTCCCTTCACCCTGAGCATTTGATCTCATTTAAAAGCCATAAAGAGGCTTCAGAGTATGGTAGAAAATATATTAGAAAGGTCGGGAGACCTGTGCTCTGCTGAACAGCCATGTGACTTTTTTCTCCTTGTGTGTTCATAAAATGTGTTTCCATCTGCATAAGGAGCTGAGATTCTCTGTGCTATAAGTCAAATGAGTCAATGTATTTGGGTGTTCATTTCTTAGTTTCCTTATACGTATTTTGAGGAAGGGGGTTAGTCTAAGTGACCTGAGACTCTATCCTTAAGATTCTGATTTTTGTGGTATTAAGTGTGTATTTCTTCAAACCAACTTCAGTTTGCAGATAGAGACTACTTCTGACAATGTCATTTCTTAGGTAAAACAGGAACATTCTTTCTTGTCACAGAAACCAGGAAATCGTGTTGTCTTTTTGTGATGGCAGATTTTATCTTTTTTTCTATTTTATTATTTTCAAGCTAGTGAAAATGACTTCTTGTTTGGACTAGCGTCAGATCAATAAGAAGGAGGGGGCATTTGAAGAAATTTAAGAAGTATTTTGTTTCTGTATTAGAGTTAATGAAGAGTTTCCCTTGAACCTCATACTGGGGCTTCTGGGGAAGAAGAGTGTTTCCTGACCAGGTTCTATTCCACAGAGTGGATAGGGCACGTGGCCAGCAGCCCCTTGAGGTTTGCTACCCCGTGAAACCGAGGATTTCTATGAAATGAGCTGATGCCCTTCACAGGCTGCCCAGATGGTGCATTTCAAAAACAATCTCACAGGTTATCTTGAGTTTTGCCAGTAAAGTGGGGTTTCCGAAAGTATCTTGCCTTTCTTATTTTTATTTTTTCCTCTCTATTTCCTTCTATATTTTTTCAAACATTTGAGCATTATTTCCAGTTGCTAGAATTTCAGGCGAACTTCTGTAGGGTAAAGAAGAACCCAGTTCCTTTATATTAGCTCTTGGCTCACTGTAAAGTTCACTTTGTGGCCTCATCAACTTGGATAGCAGAGAGCTTGGAGTTAGAGTCAAATGTAGGAGCTTACTTTTTATAATCTGTATACACGTGTCACTTTCTGGCCCTCCCCAGACATCACTGTTTGGGGATAACTTACAAATGCAGCGGTTCTTGACTTTGGATGCCTATCAGAGTCACCTGGAAAGCTTTTAAAAATTCCAGTTCCTAACACGCATCTCATGCCAATTAAGTCTATGTCTAGGGCTGGAATCCAGACATAAGTAAATGTTAAACCTCCCCAGGTGATTCTAATATGTAGTCAGTGTTTAGAGCCACTGGAATAAAGGCTTTCTGAGGGTGGGGATTAAATACGTTGACTCACAGACAAGTTTTGACTTGGCACAAGTGAGCTGGTTGTTTCTCTAGTTCATCTTTCCTGATTTTGATGCTAGTAACACTGTAGCGGGATCCCAGGTGGTGAGCTGTGGATGACTGATTTTCAGAAGCCTGTTAGTACAACTTTTGAGCAGCAACTGTATTTTGGCTGTGAATCAGTGTGTGCTTTTCTTCATATGCTCCTGTCTCTGATAGTTCTAACCCTCTGCAAGAAGGGACAGCAGGTGCTGTGTATATTCGTGTGTGTGTGTTGTCTCCATTTCATTTGGTCTTTTATTGTTTATCCCGTTCACTTTTAACACTAGATCGTTTCTCACTGTATCACTTATGAGAAAGTCAATTATCCAGAAAGATCATGTTACCTGGGGGAAGAACAAAGCTAAAACAACTACCATAAAGCAACAACAAAACCCAGAAGATTTGAAAAGGGCATGTTAAACTGAAACGTCTAAAACTAGTTTTTCTGGCTATCCATGATTCTGGTTGGCTCTGTGTTCACCTGTGTGCAAATGTAGTCCCCAATTTCTTTAAATTCCGGGCCCATTGTATACAGTTCTCACTAAGAATGCTTAAGAGTTCCTAGAGTTGCCAGATAAAACACAAGATGTGAACTTCAGATAAACAATGAGTAATTACTTAGTGTATTTCAAATCTTGAATGGGACACACTTCACTAAAAAAATTATCTGTTATTATTCTGAAGTTCACATTTAACTGAATATCCTGTACTTTTATTTTCTAAATTAAAATAGAAAATAGGTATAGCTCATACTTCCTGGCACCCTGTGGAGGTACAGACTAGACTTCCGGACTAGAAGACCAGAGTGCCGTCCGTTTTTTCTGGCCTGTGTATTCTTGATGTGAGCCTGCTTCCCATATTTCTGTAGAGATGCTGTTTAGCTTTCTACCCTGAACTTATGCATTTACAAAAAAATACATCTGATAGGTTTTCTTGTCTTTGGTGTTAGGATTGAGAGATGCAGACTTAAAAACAGCACCCCCACACTCCACACAAATTCAGATCTTAAATTTTGAATGGTAGGAACAATGCAAAATAGGACCTTACTCTTAGAGGCAGTAAGCCCAGTGACAGCTGCTATATGTTATATTTTGGAGTACTTTTCCACCACATGGGAAATGCAAGTGTCCTGTCTCCCTTAGAAACCTGGGCAGGTAGCCTGGCCTCCTGGGTACTTGTCTGGCCTGGTTTACTAGAAAATTCCACTCTCCGTCGAGTTAAATCTGGCTTTCACCTGCCTCTTAAGAGACTGACCTTCGCCTCTCTCTCCTGAGGTTCATTTTATCAGTTTTAAATAAAGGACTCTGTCAGTTATTGAGTCAAAGCACAAGCTAAGGACAGAGATTCTCCTACCATTTTCAATCAAGTCAACTAATGCTTATATATGCATTATATAATCATGATATAAAATAGTATATGTATTATATGAGGAATGTGCTTTTTCTTACAAGTACTTTGTATACTGTTTGAGTATACGTTCTGTTTGAGTTAGGCAATTTTTTCCTCACTGATTATAAGGCTAAACCTAGTCTTAGAAATGTGTGTGTGTGTGTGTGTGTGTGTGTGTGTGTGTGTGTAAATTTGGACATATCCTCTTGTTTATAAAGAAGGATCCTGAATAATTTCAAACAAATAGAATAAAGTAGAATTAGTATTTATATATTAACCATTTACACTTAAACATTATATCATATTTTCTTTAGATTTTTAAAACCAGTGTTGAGGCCCCTTTTGTTACCTCCCTTTATTCAGTTTCTCTGCCTCTTTCCCCAGAGATGGTTAACTCTCCCAGCATCTGTATGTGGCTACCACCATGCAGAACTCTCTGGGTTGCTGTTTACAATCAGCCTCTGTGTGTGTGTGTGTGTGTGTGTGTGTATGTGTGTGTGTGTGTGTTCCTAAGCAATATATAGCAGGGGTTTTTTTAAACCCCATACAAATGCTGTCACAGTGTAAGTTTTGACAGTCATGTCATTGTAAACATTATCAGTTTTATCTCTTCTTTTCCAGTTCTTACATCTCTTAGCACATTATCTCACGCCTCTAGTTTAACGTAGGAAAATGTGGGTAATGGTGTGCATTTTTAATCGTGCCTCCTGAAGTTTTCCCATTACTTTTAAAGTTTGTTGAAAGTTCTTGATAGATATTCTGAATCTGATTCTCTTGTATTCCAACTTAGCTAAGAAGATTTTTTTCTTTTTACAATCAAAGAATGATGTGGAGCCTTATCTGTGTCATTCTGTACCACTCTGAGATTTTGAGATGCAATAGGTTTTCTCCATGAGTACGTTAATGTGGCAGATACCATTGATAAATTGTCAGATAATATATAGTTCCTACATTCTTAGAACAAATGCTGCGTAATCGCTTGGTAGTTTGGTTGTTTTTCACAAATTGCTGAATTAGATTTGTTATTTTTAGGTTTTTGTTTCTTTTAATTGTTTTTATCTTGTCATTTTATTGTGGATTTTAATTTAATTGCATTATAGAAAGCATTACTTTTGCATGGCCTGTGTGACAGTATTTGAAAAATTTTTGAAGGGTTTTCTTTGTGAATCATCAACTTTTTGCAAATATATCAGTGATATGCTTTGAAAATACATGTTCCTGAAAAAGATACATGTTGATTTGTTCTGGGGTGTATATATAATCAACATTGGTAATTGTGTCAGTCATTATGTTTTTATTTGCTTGATCTATTAATTTCTAATAGAGGGATATCTCATATCATTTGGATTAATTTTGTTATTTCAGCTTCTTTTGGTTCATAGATTTTAAATGTATGATGTTAGTTGTGTTCAACTTCATGATTATACTCACTACCTAACTTAGGAAATAAAACATTACAAATATATTTGAAGCCTTCTGTATGCCCTCCCCCATCCCCTTGGCTACAATTGTTACTAATCCCATGTTTTATACTTAGCAACAATAATGTGTACAATCCCAAAACAGTGGATAGCATGGTTTTTACGTGTTTTATAAGTCTACAAAATGGCTTCCACTATGTGTATTTTTTGGCAGCTCTTTCTCTTGAAATAATATTGGTTAGATTTATTTGCATTAGTATGTATAGCTCTATTTCTTTCATGTTAATATCTGCATAGTATCACTCTGAGTGAATGTACATCTTAATAATTGCTTGTCTTTACTGCTGGTGATGGAAATTTAAGTGTATTCCTATTTTTCACTGTTAGAAACAGTGGTTCCATAGTGTGCTTTTTAATATTTGTATTCATGTGTAAATGCTTCACTAGAGGATAAACATTAGAGTAGAATTTCTGATTTTTCTTATGTGCACCTTTAAATTTGATAGATACTGTCAGAATACTCTCTAAAGTGATTGTTGCAGTTAATGCTGCCATCAACAATGTGTAGAATTCTAATGCATTCTCACCAGCAGTTAGTATTAGCAGACTAATTAATATTTTTAATTCTGATAGGTGTGAAATAGTATTCCCTGTAGTTTTAATTTGCACTGTCCTGAGAACAAGTGAAATTGTGTCCTTTTGTATGTTTATATGTTTATTAGCCATTTGGAGTTTATCTTCTGTAAATTTACTGTCCTTTTGTTCATTCTTGTAATGGTTGCTTTCCTTTTTATGTGTTTCTAGGACTTGTTTATTCTGGATGCTAACATTTTATTGGTTATTTGCATATGTCTTCTCCATTTATGTGGCTTATCAGTTTCTCCTGCCATCTTTCAACAGACACGATTCTGGTATATTTTAATATAGCTGTATCACTAGAAGTGATTCTTGTGTATGGATTTGAAGTATGAATATTTTTCTTAAATGTGGCTTTAAAACATAATCTATCCCTCCCCCACAAAATTCAGTGCAACCTCAAATCACATATCATGTTTCCATATGTTGCTTGACTTTATTTACATACTTCCTTTTGTACTCTATTCTTTGGGTTTTTTTTGCTATCCCTGTGTCAATGCCAGGGTCTCTCCCGTTTTTGTTCTTTCCTGTTATCCTTTCTTGCACCATATGCTACACTTCCACTTAATTATTCAGTATCTTTTACTCACAGACTCTTACCTTGACTGTATCTGAGTTTATTCAGCTTTTGCACCTTTTATTTCAATGACTGTTGAGCATATTGTTTCTAGTATTTCAGAATTTTACAAATCACCTATTGTTTCTTGTCTTTTAGTGTGTTGCTCCTCTCATTATTGTTGATGATGATTATTCTTGCCTTTATTTTGGTAAGGATTCTAAACATTACTAGAATATTTTCCTATGTTTAATATTTAAATTTGCATGGGGTGATGTCATGTTTCCATTGTTGATCGTGTTGACTACCTTGATTCTTAGGTTTTTTCTTATGTTTGGAAAGTTTGGCTTGAAGGCTCATGATCTATAGGATGATTTTTTTCTTAAGTTTCCCCCTCTCCTTCCCCTTTACCCTTACTTGTTTTGCAGTTGTCTTACCTGGTAAGACCCCCAGACTAAGATGCTCCTATAATAGCGTATTGGATTCCCTAGCCTGAGGTGATATGTGGATGTTGTAGCTTTAGTCGACTGGTGACAGGGATAGATGGATTTGAGGTTTGGTCTTTTGGTTTTTTTTTTTTTTTTTGAGACAGGGTCTTGCTGTGTCACCCAGGCTGGAGTGCAGTGGTGTGATCATAGCTCACTTCCACCTGGAACTTACGGTCTCAGGAGATCCTCCCATCGTCTGCCTCCCGAAACACTGGGATTACAGGCTGCAGCCACTGTGCGCAGGCTGAGACCCCCAGGCAGTAGTTGACAACCTCTTCCAACTTCCCTTTCCCATCTGGGAACTACAGCTGTGTTGCAGTCCCGTTTTCTAAGCCACAAGCCTGGGCCTCGCTCCCTGCCCCGCTTTAGTGCTGTCAGTCCCTGTTACTCCGCAGTAACTTTGACTCCAGGATGTTCTGCCTGCCCTGCCTGCCACAGGAACTGGGGCACAGCAGGCCAGTGCTTCAGGCCTGAAGTGCCACTAACTGGTTTGTCCCATTTCTGTTTCTCGGAGATGTAGTTCTGCTTTGGTATTTGTCTGTGTCTTTTACTTGCTTTTTGTTACAATTTTCATTGTTATATGGGCTTAGGAGGGAGCTGAAAACTGAACCTTTCACAGCTGGAGGTCTCTTGGAACACTTTTAACTTTTTTAGTAACATCAGATTGGAAGTTCCCCTTATTTGTTACGATATTTCTCAGCTAGTTACCATATCCATACTAGTCTACTTTTCAAATCAAGGAAAAGTGGTTGTTTCTCTTTGGCTCATCCTTGTCTCTCCCCAGCCTCCCCTGCATACCCAATCCTTCAAGTCTTGCTGTGGCACTTGGTAGCAAATTTAGAGTTTTAATATGAAGTACAATTGGCTATCTGTATTCTCAGATTCTGCATTTGCAAATCCAAATAGCTTCAGATTGGAAACATTTGGGGAAAAATACCAACACATCATACAAATAAAAAAAAAAGCATTTACATAGCATTAACATTGTATTAGGTATTTATTATAAGGAATCTAGAGGTGATTTAGTAAGATATGCGTAGGTTATATGCAAATACTACACCATTTTATATATAAGGACTCCAGCATTCATGGATTTTAGTATCCTCGGGTCCTGGAACGAATCCCTCCCACCAAGGGATGACTTTATTGTGACTGCCACCTAGTGATAGGAGTTGGTTACTTTCAGTTGTAGCTGAAATTGTATTCTAGTTGAGTGTGCGCGTTTTCTAGATTTGTTTTGTGGCCATTATTTAACCGTTGTTGACTATGATTTTTAAAAACCACATAGGTAGAAAGAAGATTATAAGTTTTTAGGGACCACGTATTCATGGAATTCTAAACTGCTTAGCACCTCCATTATGACAGAACATAAAATGAGGGTAACAGAAAAGGACAGGGTAGAAAGCAGGTTATCCCAGGATTGGCAGCTCGAGTTGGACTTAATGACAGTTTTCTCCATAGTAAGGTGTCCATCAAATGGTCTCAGGCCTTGAATACTTACCTTTTCAATACAGGTGAAAGTCAGAGACATAGCCACGAATTTCCTGACCTTTGTACCTCTTTTATATCATCCCAGAACATGAAGACTCAATATCTGTCCTAAACTAATTTTTTGAGTATTAAACAATATAAGCATATTCATTTCTCCCATTTTATCCTCTTCCCTTAAACCTTTCTCTGTGTACGTGTGTGTGTGCGCGCGCGCGTGGAGAGAGAGAAGTTGGTGAGACTCCACCACAGTTGTTCGAAGCATCCAAAGTGCTATGAGTCTCTAAATTGTTAACTTGACTGAAAACTTACCAAGTGTATTCATCGGCTATTGCTGTAATAATGCTGTGTAACAAACCATGCTAAAATTCAGTTTTCAGTAACAAGCATTTGTTAGCATAGGTGTAAAGGTCAACTGTGGTTCAGCTGAGCTGGTTTGGGCTTTTTCAGGCTGTTCTTGACTGCTAACTGTGGCTAGGGTTTAAGTCTGCACCATATATCTTTCTCTGGGACCCTGGCTGAATGAGTAGTAGCCTCCCAGAATATGTTTTTCTTATATGAAATAGCAGGAGTACTGGAGGCAAGTCAAACTATGTGATTAAATTTAAATCCCTCCCTACATCACGTCAGCTTATATTCCACTAGCCAAAACAAGCCATATGGCCAAGCCTAAAGCCATACGAGGTATTCTACACTGCCCCAAAAGAAAGAGGTGAAAGCAGATGAATATTCATTAAAGTTCCAGTCCTTCACATCAATATATAAAATGATCAAATGAAATGCAATGAAGTCTTTTAAGAAAACAAAGGCTTAAAAGGTTAATACTGGAATATAAATGCTGAAAGCTCTTAGACATTTCAAAGATGCACATCCTGAAAGCCTTTTAAGGTTGGAAATGTATGCTGTTTCTTTTTATATACACATGCTTAGTTCAGTGTCTGGTCCACAGAGACACTGAGCATGTGCATGAAAGAGTCTAACTAAGCATAGTGTCTTTTTTTTTTGAGACGGAGTTTTGCTCTTGTCTTGCAGGCTGGAGTGCAATGGCATGACTTCAGCTCTCCACCTCCTGGGTTCAAGCAATTCTCCTGCCTCAGCCTCCCAAGTAGCCAGGATTACAGGCACCTGCCACCACGCCTGGCTACTTTTTGTATTTTAGTAGAGACGGGGTTTCACCATGGTGGTCAGGCTGGTCTTGGAGCTCCTGACCTCGGGTGATCCACCCACCTCGGCCTCCCAAAATGCTGGGGTTACAGGCGTGAGCCACTGCACCTGCCCACATAGTCTGACAGTGACCAGATCTGGTGGTGGTGGTGGACGGGGAAGGTTTCCCAAGCAAGCAGTCAGTTCTGCAGTGGACACTAGCAGCTGAGTATTCCCCAATTCAATAGTGACAGTGTTTACCTGGTGATAGTATTTAATCCCACAAGTTGAGGGCTCTGTCCCACAGGACTGCGCCCCTTTCGGATGCCAGTGACAAGTCTGAGCTTCCAGAACTTCTGACTGACCAACTTCAAGTTGGGGTTCTCACAACCCCAGCCTCTTTAGATTTGGTTAATTTGCTGGAGTTGCTCACAGAGCTCAGGGAAACACATTTGCTGGTTTATTAGAAAGCATAGTACAAAGGACAGAGATGAGGAGATGCATAGCACAAGGTATGGGGGAAGGGGCATAGAGCTTCCATTTCTTCCTGGGCGCACCACCCTCCAGGAACCTTTTCGTATTCAGCTGTCCAGAAGGTTTCTGAACTCAGTCCTCTTGGGTTCTCATGAAAGCTCTATTGTGTACGCATGAGTGATGAAATCGTTGGCCATTGGTGAGCAACTCAACCTTTAGCTCCTCTGCCCTCCCCACAGGTTGGGAGGTGGGACTGAAAGTCCCAGCCCTCTAATCTTGTCTTGGGTTTTCAGGTGACCTGCCCGCATCCTGAAGCTACCTAAAGGCTTCCAGTTATTGGTCAATCATTAACATTAAAAAAAAAAAAAAAAAGACATCACTTTGGAAAGTGTAAGGATTTTAGAAATTGTCAGGAAATGGGATCAAGGACCAAATACATGTTTTGCAGTATCACAGACACTAATCTCATGCACACGGACTCTGCCTTCATGACCTAATCACCTCCCAAAGGCCCCATCTCCTAACACCATCACCTTAGCGGGTAGGATTTTAACGTTTCATTTTTTTTTTTTTTTTTTTCCTGAGAGAGAGTGTCGCTCTGTTGCCCAGGCTGGGGTGTGGTGGTGTGATCTCAGTTCACTGCAACCTCCACCCCCTGGGTTCAAGTGATTCTCTTACCTCTGCCTCCTGAGTAGCTGGGATTACAGGCGCGAGCCACCACACCCAGCAAATTTTTAGTAGGGACAGGGTTTCGCCGTGTTGGCCAGCCTGTTCTCGAACTCCTGAACTCAGGTGATCCGCCCACCCCAGCCTCCCAAAGTGCTGGGATTACAGGCATGAGCCATTGCGCCTGGCCCATTATATGAATTCTAGTAGGACACAAACATTCAAACCATGGCGGTAAGAAACTACTGGGCTTGGAGAATTGGAAATTCCCCCCATCTTTTAATATTAACATTTTTGTATTTCTGCCTTAAAAAGTTCTGTGTGTTGAATGAGGAAAGAGGTTGACAGTTATAATTCCCAAATTCATGGGATTTCTCCCAGCTATTGCCCAATGTTATATTTTTCTGATATAGAAACTAGGCTCCTTTCTGTACATTATCGAACAACATAGTAGGTTGATTCATTGATAATTCACTTCTTGTTAAAAAAAAAATTGACTTTACTTTTAGAGTAGTTTTAGGTTTACAGAAAAACTGAGCAGAAAGTACAGAGTTCCCTCTCACCCTCTACTGCGCACACATACCACAATTTCCCTTACTATTAGCATCCTCCATTGGAGTGGTACACTTGTTACAGTTGATGACCCAATACATTATTATTAACTAAAGTCCACAGTTTACATTAGAATTCGCTCTGTATTGAGCATGGGTTTTGAATAATGTATGACCCATATCTACTATTGTAGTAGCTTACAGAATAGTTGCACTGTCCTAAAAAACCCCTGTCACTCCACTGATTCCTCCCTCCTCCAAAGGCGTTGGCAACCACTTCTTTTTTTTTTTGTTTGTTTAATTTAAGTTCTAGGGTACGGCCTCATCCTTTTTGAAGAGGCAGGGTGAAGCCCGGGCACTCCAAATTGATTCAGATGCCAGTATTGATGACCACACATGCATTATGTGTTTGCACACACACGAGGGCATGAAAAGGTTTATTACTGACATAATGAGACCGCTGGGGAAAGCAAGACAGGCCTCTTAAGCAGGTCCAAAAATGACTTGCAAGAGAAAGTGTGGAAAACTGGCTTGGGGATTTTATGGTGTTCAGCAGATAGCACTGGGCTACGGCTTGTGTGGGCAGTGGCTTGTGTGGTTCAAACCTCCTATGTCAAGGCCTTTCCTATCAGATTGCCCAGATGTGTGGGGCACCGGGGAAGAGGAGGGGTGAGGCTTAAAAACCGTCAGCAATCAATCATCAAACAATGGAGTTAGACTTCTTACTGTACTTCTGCTAACGTATGTGTGATTGTTAAAGACCCACTGATAAAAGTTGTTGTATCAACATTGCAGGTAATGGCCTCTCACCAGCTGCTAGCCTGAGACACCCAGATAAAAAGCTCTGCTGGCAGCTGTTGACTTTCTTCTCTTTACTTCACTGCCTTTGAATCTGCCTCCACAGTTTCTGACAGACACAAAACGGGTTATGCTTTTTTCAGACTGCACAGTTACTAAGGACTGCATTGTTTATAAGCACCTGTAAAGGAAACAGAGGACTTCCAGTACACCAAGACTGGGCTGCACACTTTGGTTTCATAAGCTTATTACATATGAAAGCTCACATTTGATTTTATTCTTAGGTTTTGGACTAAATGACTTGTGACTTTGCCTTACGTGAACCGTGACCATTTTTGTCAATGTTAGAAATGGTTGGAGAAGCTGTGTACATTCACTCATGGATGAGTTTGTTTGAATTTGTATTTATCTGTCAGTAATTAGCATATTTTTTTCAAATGTCGTCCTTTATGCACCAGCTTCTTGAAATTTGGTGTGTATTTATACCATTTTTACCATTGCTTAGTTTGTTATTTTAATCAACTTACTGTTTTTGCTTAAATAAAACTTACTAAAGCAGTGGTTCTCAAACTTCACAGTGCATTGTAATCACTTGGTAGGCTTGGTAAAGCATCCTGAGAGATTCCACGTCAGTAGATCCACGGTAGAGGAAAGAATTTGCATTTCTAAGATGTTCCAGGTGATGCTGATGCTCCTGGTCCAGGGACCAAACTCCGATCAACACTGTCTGGAAAGCATTATCAGTGAAATCATGGGTTTTATGTGTTTGATAATTTTTTCCTAATGCACATTCAAATATTTAACTGTCAAAATAAAAAGTTCAGATCTACAAAAAATGACCTTGCCGGTGTGTGTGCTAAGCTTTGGAAGCACTGATTGAGTATTGTCCAAGTATAATTCAGAGGAATTTTTGTTTTCCCTTTAAGTCACATATGTACTTGAAAACATAACAGTGTGAGGTAGTGGGTGAAGGCCAGTGAGAGGCACAGGCCAGACAAATCAGGATCCATGGACAGGAATAGATCCATGTTTCCCACTCAGTGGAGAAATCAGAAAGTTTCTAATTCCTAACTGTACATAATCCAGTTTTGCCCATGTCATGTGTGTGTGTGATGCAGGGGAGGCTTGGATATATGTGTAAGAAAGGGCACATAAGTGAAAATCAGGTTTAACCACAAACTGGTAGCTACAGGTGCTGAAGTTCCTTTAGAAAAAGACGGACGAATCCAAATCACAGAATTTGTTGGTGCCAGCCATTGAAATTCACACCATTCACTCCAACCCCTCGCTCGGCAAACCTCCCTGTGATTAAAATTAGCATTCCCCTTTTACAGAGTTATGAAGAAAGTGTTCCCAAGTTTACAAGTGATTCTAGTAATGGGATAAAGCAAGCAACTTTTAAGTTTATGGAGGTTTTGGGTTTTGTTTTCATCTGCCGCTTATGCAACCACAGGAACAGCAATAACAAAAACAAGGGAACAAACAAAAACTCTGCAGAGCCAGCACAGGTTCTTTGGGTCTGAATGATATCATTGGCACTTACTAGTATGTTGTTTTAGGAAAGTTGTGCAACCTGAGGAGTTTTCTCATCTGTAAAATAAGTCTTGATATGATTGGGTGTACCCTGTAAATTTGATGTGAGGATGGCAGGAGTTAATCTGTGTAAAGTGCTTAGAACTATTCCTGAAAAATAACCTGCAATAGTGTGACCTGTACCCATATATAATTAGGTTAACTGATTTAATAAGTGATGGACTTGAGCAGTGGTTACTACATGCCTTCTGTGTTAGTGAAATCATCTTTAATTCTGCTCTTCACAAATTGAAGGACACAAACCTTGTAATGATACCTGGCAGAAAGGATGTTTTGTTATTGTGAACTGATCAAAAAGAAAGGTTTGTGCAACATAAAGGGAAGGAACCAATTAGCCCAAATACGAGACTACAAAGAGCCTTATTTCTACAGAGAAGGTTCTTGCTTTCTTTTTTTTTTTTTTTTTTTTTTTTTTTTGCTCCAAAATGTTGAATCTTGCCAGTTAGGAGCCTTACTCCTTTCTCTGTCTTTCATGGACTGTATTTATTGTTTTTTATAAAGACCTTCTTTAGGCTTGTTTCTTGTGGGATAGATTATTTAAATTGATTCATTAACTTCCATTAGAGGCTATTGTGACTTCAGATGAGTCTGCCTTTTTCAAGCCCTGATGTTTAAAATCCCTGTTCCTCCTTTTCACACATTTATAAGGTCCCAGAGCTACTGAATACCAATGCTAGGGTCAAGTTCTCTTTTTAACAAATACACACATCCTTGGTCTTGAGTTGACAGCTCTGCTTCCCCATCCTCATACACTCTAAGGCATCTGCAAGCCTCAAGAAGCATCTGGGGACAGGGGGCTGCCACTAACGAGACACATTTGGAAAGCACTAACTTGACTTTGACTCTTGGACATTATTCTGTAACATTTATATTATCTTACTACTTTCTTGTGAACTCTCAAAGTGAGCGTTCACCAGTGCCAGTAGTAAAGGCATTAGCTTCCTCCTTCTACATGCTGCCCAGGATTCTGTCATCCTTGTTGGGATGGGAGTGTATTTTCCTGCCACCCGTCACACCGGGACTCTTGGTAAAAATATTTGTTCAAGGAGGAGATGAATCATGCTTTCCTAGGTGTTAGCTTTGCAGTAGTCTCCTTCATCAGTTTGTTAATGAATTAGTCATAGCAATCTCGGTCACACCCAGGTAGGTACAATTTACACAAAATGAATCATTTCAAAATACCGTCTGCATAATTCCTATTTAGAATGTAGATGCTATTCTCAAAGGACATCAGTTTCACAAGAAGCTTGATTTAAGTAGACTTCCTTTGACTACTTTATGGAAGCTTGGAATTGGTTAGGGTTTAGATATGTATCATGACATGGGTTAGGACTCAACATTTACACAAGATTTAAGCTTAATCACTTTATGCTTCTTTTATGAATTCACATATTATCTCTTGCCTATATTGATATTTGAGAAAACTAATATAACCATTTTTCAAAAGAGAAGTATTTTTTCTTTTGTTTTAGTGTTAGATATGCATAAAGATAATTTCATAAAACTTTATCCAATTTAAAGAATCATTTTTCATTAAACACCCATATAACACCTCCTTGCTCAATCACAGCCCATCTTGGTTCGTCTTCTCCTGGAAACCCCCATTCTTATTTTGTTAATATTATTACTTGCTATTCTTTCTTTTTTAAAAAACAAAAGACACATTTATTCAGCTTCATGATCAGACTATTATATATAGCATTCGATAGCACGGGTGCAAAAAAAACTCTATATTAAAACCCTTTGCTGGAATGCTTTATACTTTCCACAGAACAGAAATTAAAACAACCTGTTACACAACTAATCACAAATATGGTCCTTAACTCTTCTGCTCATACACAAGAGTATTGTCTAAAATATGTCTTCTTTGTCACAGCTAGGCCCTGCCACCACTGTGCTTTGCTGAGTTCACAAACCTGTTGCAACCTATAGCTTCCCTGTCACTTCTCCGGCTCTGCTCTCCTGCTAAGCTTTGTTTCCAGGCAGTAATTAAAATCTTCTGCCAGTGCTATAGCTAGTGCTACCCCTATAGCCTCCTTGGTTTTATGGTTTGGCAAAGTACTGGCTTCCACCATCGTAGGAACCAGAGCTTTTGCCTCCAAAGTTTTTTCCCTTCATGGATCAAAAATGTGAAGACTGATAGTTTTAAATTGCCAAAATCATTGTAGCTTCCACCACCTCCAATATTGCCTCCATCGTGACCAAATCCATTATAGCCATCCCCACTGCTACCATATCCTCCACCACCACAGCTGTCCCTGAAGCCACCACGACCACCGAAGTTTTCTCCATAACCGAAGGTGTCATTCCCACCAAAACCACTTCTGTGGCCACCACGAAAGTTTCCAGAACTACTTTGTCCTCTTTGGCTGGATGAAGCACTAGCCATCTCTTGCTTTGACAAGGCTTTCCTACCTTCACAGTTGTGCTCATGCACAGTATGGTATTTCTGAACGACAGTCTTATCCCCAGAGTCATGGTTGTCCAAGGTTACAAAGGCAAAGCCCCTTTTCTTGCCACTGCCCTGGTCATAATTTCAATCACTTCCATTTTTCCATACTGTTGAAAATAATCTCTTAGGTGATATTCTTCTGTGTCTTCTTCAGTGCCACCAACAAATATCTTTTTCACAGTTAAGTGGGCACCTGGTCTTTGAGAATCTTCTTAGACAGCTCTCTGGTTCCACAACTCTTCCGTCCACCTTGTGTGGCCTTGCATTCTTGGCTGCATCCACCTCCTCCACAGTGGCATCTGAGACAAACCCAAAGCACCGGAATGCTTGGTGTTTGGATCTCTCATTACCACACAGTCCGTGAGCGTTCCCTGTTTTGTTGTTTATATATGCCTAAGGTTAGGATTGTTGGTTAAGAAAGCATGAATATCTTCAACTTTATTAGAAAATATCATTGTTCATAGTGATTATACCAATTTGCACTCCTGCTGTAAGTGAAGTGTATGAAAGTTTCCATTGTTCTGCATCTTCACCAGTGCTGTGTTGTCAGACTTTATTCCTGATTACTAAGAAGAAGTACCTTTTAACATAGTGACTATTTGTATATCTTTTTAGAGTGCCTGTTGATGTTTTTTGCCCATTTTTCACATGGGCTTCATTTTCTGTCATTTTGTAGGATGTACTTATGTATTTATAGTAGATCTTGGTTGATTTATGTTGCGAGTATATTCTCCCACTCTGTAGGGAATGTTATCTCTATTGATAATGGATTGATCTGTTGTCAGTCTGGTTCTCTGTGGTGTATTTTAAGAAAAATAAGTTCTTAATTTTAATGTAGTCAGATTTATTGGTTTTTTTCCCTTTATATATATCGCTTTGTGAATATTAAGAAATCCTTTTTCTGTCCCAAGGCTATAAAGTATTATGCTATATTATCTTATAAAATATTTACAATTTTGCTTTTTACAGTTTAGCACTTAATTGACTTTGAATAGATGATAGGGTAAGGTTAGGATCCAGTTTTGTCTTTTTCCATAATAAATGGACAGAGTATTAATTTATTTCCCAGCCAATAGTTATTGAAAAGATCATTCTTTGTGTAAGTAATGATCTTCAGTGCTACTTATGTCGTATATCAAGTGACCATACATTCATGGTAGCTTTCTAGACTCTCTATTGTAGCTTATTAGTCTATTTGTTTATCCCTGTGTTGGTACGATGCCACATTAATTACATTGTAAGAATTAAAAATAATTCTCATTAGGAGGTACGGTAAGTTGTCTTAACTTAGTCTGTATTTTCATGCATTTCTTGGCTCTTATTGGCATTTTGCACTTTCATGCTTCCACATGCATTTTAGAATGGGCTCCTTATATTCAAACAAAAAAAACTCAAGAAATGTTGAAGGAATGCATTGAATCTATAAATCAGTTTGGGAAGACTCACGCCTTTGCAACATGAAGTCTTATAAATCGGAAACATGGCTTGCCCACTTTTTGTCTTTCTGTGTCTTTTTTTTAAGTAAAATATTTCATTTTCTTATATGAGGTCTTTATATATTTCTGTTAAGTTTTTCTGGGTATTTTGTGTTTTTAGAAGTAACATGTTATGTTTTTCTTTTTTAAACTGCTACTATGAGGATTTTTGTATATTTTTGTTGATAATACCAAGCAACTCTGCTAAACATACATATTCTATTTTATCAGTGGATCTTTTAGATTTTTCTAGATGTACAGATATAGAGAATAATACCTTTTTCTCTTTATAATCTATGTAGATTTTGTGTCTTTTTTCTCATCCTATTACATCTGCTAGTAGCCGTAGAAGAGTGATGAGTATCAACGATAGTAGCAGATATCCTTGTGTTATGCTGAACCTTATAGGGAAAGTATTTACCAGTATAATATTTAATGTCAGATTTAAAACAAATTAACATACTTTCTTGAATTTAACGTGCATGGATTCATGTAACCACCATAATCAGGATAGAGAATAGTATCTAATATCATTATCCCTAAAATTCCTTTGCTTGCTGCCACTTTGTAGTCACCCCCCTCCCTGAACCCACATCTCTAACCTCTAACAACTACTACTCTGATCTGTTCTTCATCCCTCTAGATTTGTCTTTTCCAGATGCCACATAAATGCTATTGAACAGCGGTTGGCCTTCTGAGACTGACTTCTTTCACTCCGCATAGTGCCTTTAAGATTCCTCCATGTTGGCCAGGCACTTTGAGAGGCTGAGGTGGGTGGATCACCTGAGGTCAGGAGTTTGAAACCAGCCTGGCCAACATGGTAAAACCCTGTCTCTACTAAAAATACAAAAATTAGCTGGGCATGGTGGTGGGCTGTAATCCCAGCTACTCTGGAGGCTGAGGCAGAAGAATCACTTGAACTTGGGAGGTGGAGGTTCCAGTGAGCCAAGATCGTGCCATTGTACTTCAGCCTGGGCAACAAGAGTGAAACTCCTTCTCAAAAAAAAAAAAAAAATTCCTTCATGTTGATGCATATATTCCTCTTTATTGCTGAGTAGTATTCCATTATAGGGACATACCATCATTTGTTTATGCATCCACCCATTAAATTAAGCATGTTTACTGGCTCTGAAAATTATTCTACTTCCTTGATCAAGCTACTTAATGTCTCTCTGCATTAGTATCTTCATCGATAGTGCAGACAATAATGGTACCTGACATCATAGGGTTATTGTGGGGATGAAATGAGTTGATAAAGTACTTAGAATAATGCCTGATATATGGTAAATAGTCAACAAATGAAATCCATTATTATTGTTTTCAATATTAGCAAAGATTTTGAGGTAGAAAAGAATTTGACAAGTTCAAGGAATAGCAAGAAAGCCAGTGTACGTGGAGTATGATGAACCAGGGGAAGGAGTGGTATGAAATGATAGGGAGAGATACGTAGGAACCAGGACATGGAGGTCTTTATGGGCTGCAACAGAGAGCTCTGATTTCACTCTAATTGTGTGAAAAGCCAAGGATGAGATGATCTGGTTCATGTCTATGTAGATCACTCAGTCTGCTTTGATGAGAACCAATTACAGTGGTGCTAAAAGTAGAAGCAGGCATCCTACCAGACGTATACTGCTTTAATCTAGCAGAGAGATGGTGGTAGCTTGGATTATCGTGGTGCTGGTGGGGATAGTGACAAGTGGGCACTACCAGACCATTCAAGGTATGGTTTGGATTTGGAACCCACAGAACTTTCTGACAGATTCACAGCTCAGTGGAGCACCTTCCCCACAACAGTAGAGGTCTATCTAGCCATGATTATCAGCAGCAACACTACTCTTCCAGCATGGCTTTGCCAGGGATTTCCTTCATCCATTTTTTAATTAAAATACAAACTTCCATGCCTGATTTAGGAAATCTACTTGGAGAAATAGCCTGGCTTTCACTCATGTTTAAATGAAGTCAGACTACTTCTTGTATAGTCATACTCATGACCCCAAACGCATTTGTAAAATGCGTTTTGGATTATCTCACAAAAATGTGTGCTCATAGCATTTTGTCTTGTGGTTCTCTGTAGCCTGCATAGTTCCATGACCCCACACACTTAGCATTTCTGCTGGAAATAAAGTTGTCTTGACAGCTTCTTGCTTAGCCAGCGGAATGGTAGTTTTAGTGGTTGGCTGGAGTTCTTGTGTACACTTGGGACTTATTGTTGAAGTAAACATTATTAGACTCGTATTAAAATTGGACCAGAAATTTATTTTTGTCCTTTCAGCCTCAGTTCACCCTAGAATCTCTCATTCAAATGACAAATAGTATTAACTTTCCGAGATAAAGATTAAAATCAACCCTGGGTGCTTACTTAGCCCTGCATTCAAATGGAGATTTTTTTTTTCTTTTTTGAAACAGAGTTAAAAATAGAGCGCTCTGATCTCACATAGAGGGTTTTCTTTTGTTTCCTGCCCTGTCTGCTCTTAACACGTCTGTGTTTGTCCCTGTGGGGACTTAATTTCCAACTCCTTAAAGACAAACACCTGACCCAGTGTTTATCTGGAACACGCTCATCATCCGTTTTTTTTTTTTTTTTTCTTTTAACCCTATCCCATCTGCTTAATTTGTGTCTTTTCATAATTCAGGGTTTGCTGAAAGGAAGGAATTTACCTTTTATGCTGAACTACTTGTCCTATCTTTCAGCAATTTTTAACATCTCTTGTCAGGTTGATGTCAAATTGTGGCATTTATTTTCGTCAGTTTATTTCTAAGAGGACCACGAGATAAATTTTATGCCTAATTTTGTACTTCTTTATAATTGGCTTCTTCTTTGATTTTACAGAATACCATGCTGCTATTTTACACTTGAAGAGGGAACACAAAGAAGAAATTGAAAACCTGCAGGTATACCTCTTTGATGCTACTGAACTGGTTCTAGAGAACTGATATTTGGTTTTCTCCTATGCTGAAGTAAATACTCCTCTTGAAGTGTTAAACTAGACAGCATCGCAACTTGCAGCTGCCAGTAGACACTGTGTCTATACAGGGCATGCAAAGCCTTGGATTCTGCTTTTAATAGAATTCAATTTCTAATTTTAAAAAATACCATAAATGCATTTGATTGAATTGGAAAATGATTATTTTATTTTTAAAGCAGAAAAGAAAAGGGAATAGACTTCTACTGTTATATAAAATGTAGTGAAGGTTTTTTTCCCTAGGTACGATGGAAGTTATTTTTGTTCAGCTTCCTCTTGTTCGGGTGTTCGTGTCTGTATGTTTCTTAGCACATCCCTGAAGTATGTAATGCAGTTTACAGAATTTAAGGAAGGAACCCTAGGAGGTAGAGGAGTTGTGCTGAGCCCTTCCATACCCGCAGAGAATGCTGGGAAGTTGTTGACCTGATCCTCCTTTGTGAAGCCCAGAATGACTGAGGGATCATTTCCCTTGTGCTGCCATCTAGTTGACATTCCCTATGTTTGGCATTTGCTCGTAGTGCCTGTGGCAGAAAGTTCAGAATCTTAACTTTAAATAACTGGATACTGAATCAGGCACTGAGACTTATTTACTGATGGCCGCAGTAACCCCCCTACTTTAGGAGAGAATGACAGCAAAATTTCAATAACATTACTTCCTTATTTAATGTTAACTCATGACTTGCTAATTTAATGAATCTGTGGATCAGATATTTCTATTCTCAAAATTTGTTAATTTGCAAATAGAAATTGTGTATATATATGATATATGATATGTTTTGAAATATGTATATATTGTGGAGTAAAAAATTGAGCTAATTAATATATACATTGCCTCACATATTTATCATTTATATGTGGTGAGAACACGTAAACTCTGCTCTTTTAGAAATTTTCAAGTATACAATATATGGTTATTAACTATAGTCACCATGTTGTATAGAAGATTATCTTGAATTTATTTCTCACATCTAACTGAAATTTTGTCTCCTTTCATCAACATCTCCCTAACCCTTCCCCACCTTTTGCCCCTCTCTGCCCCTAGCCCCTGGTAACTACCATTCTACTCCCTGTTCCTACGAGTTTGACTTTTTTAGATTTTTCACATAAATGAGGTCATGCCGTGTCTGTCTTTCTGTGCCTGGCGTACTTCATGTAACATAATGTTCTCTAGGTTCATCTGTATTGTCTTTAATGACAGGATTATTTTTTTCCTTTTAAAGGCTATAGTATTCCATTTTGTATACAAACCACATTTTCTTTATCCATTTGTCCATTGATGGACACTCATGTTGATTCCATATCTTGGCTTTTGTGAATAACGCTGCAATCAACATGAGAGTGTAGATATCTCTTCAACATACTGACTTCATTTCCTTTAAATATATACCCAGTAGTGGGATTTCTGGGTCATATGGTAGTTCTAGTTTTAATTTTTTTGAGGAACCTCCACACTGTTTTCCACGAACTAGTTTACATTCCCACCAGCAGTGTGCAAGGGTTCTCTTTTTCCATATCCTCACCACTAACAATCTTTTGTCTTTTTTGGCAGTAGCCATTCTAACAGTTGTGAAGTGATATCTCATTGTGGTTTTAGTTTGCATTTCCCTGGTGATGAGTCATGTTGGAGCATTTTTTCATATATTGGTTGACCTTTTTGTATGTCTTCTTTTGAGAAATATCTTTTCAGATTATTTGCTCCTTTTAAAATCAGGCAGTTGGTTTTCTTGCTGTTGAATTCCTTAAATATTTTGTCTATGAATCCCTTATCAGATACATGAAAATATGCTTCTTTTCAATGAATGATAATGCACTTTTAAAAATAACTGAGTCGGTGTATTGGATTATATGTTATGTTATTGCAAGTAGCAGAAGATTATTAGAGAAGTAGTATGGTGTATGAAGTCAAGCCCCACCCATCCAGCAGAGTTTAAGTAGTTTGGGGGAGAAAATGAGTCAATTTCACAAAGAAACAAACAAGTGGAAAAGTACCTCTGTCTCCTAGAAGAAAAGGAGAGGAGGAGGCCCTTATTTCCCTTGTTACAAAATGCCCTACAGAGACCTCTCTTTCTTTTTCTTTGTTCTGATGTGAAAAAGATTCTCAGCTACTTCAGAGGAACTGAAATTGGTGGGGGATAATTTAAGACACAGATTCCTATACAGGGCAGGAACAGAAGTGATTCTGTAAGCAGAAGTTTTGTTAACAGCCAAGTTGTAGCAGCTAACC
Organism: Colobus angolensis palliatus; assembly: GCF_000951035.1. Classification (NCBI taxonomy): domain Eukaryota; kingdom Metazoa; phylum Chordata; class Mammalia; order Primates; family Cercopithecidae; genus Colobus; species Colobus angolensis. The sequence goes on from NW_012123709.1 coordinate 8,188,933, forward strand.
CTAGCTTTCCACAAACTGTGGACCAGGCTGGCGAGGGCTTTGACAGTGGAGTCATATTCATGGTAACAGAAGATGCCTACAGTTTTTTAATTCTTGCTGTGTGCTAAGTATTGTTCTAAGCTTATTGTCTCATTCTGTCTCTGCAAAAGTCTTATAATCTTACATATCTCAAACTACGAAAAGATTGGAGGTGGAAAAGAGGAGTATACGGAAGAAGGAAAGTATATTGTGATCGTGATCTGCACTTAAAATACAGGTTAGACTAAGGTGTGACTAAAAGTAGTAAAGATAAAAATGTTTCAAACTCTACTTTAGATTTTTAGAAACCACCTGTAAAAGAATTATCTGTTCTTCTGATGATATTAGTACGCTTAAACAACTGTTGTTGCTCCACATTTATGATTTTTACCTAATTGCTAAAGCCATGGCCACCATGGCTCACTATTGCCATCTGTGTGGTATATCCATTTTATACACTTAGCTGTAGTTTTAAACTATTCTAGCAGTCACAGATGGACAACCCTCAGAAGGAAACCAGCAACTCTCTTCTCTGATCTGACCGGGAGAAGTGTTTTATTTGGCAGACACAGCATTTTAAAGATTGAACTAGGAATAAATATTTTAAAATATGGAGATTTTTATATAAAACCTGGATTTCTAGCTGCTTCTTTAAAAATTGGAGAAGCTGGCAACAAAGGACTGATTTTCTTCTATGACTTCAACCTGCTGGGGCTAAGTTGCAGGCATTCACTTCCACCAGGATGCATGACCTCTCATTTGCCAGGGTGCTCTCTGGGCCATTTTACCTGCCTGGTTAATTACCCCTGTACTCTGGGTGATATTGAAAATAAAATGAGACAACTGGTTTGGCATCAGTGCAATCAGAATAGATGCCATTCGTAAAACGAACAGACAAAAACCCAGCCTAGCTGTACTTGTGAGTACTCACTGAATATCACCCCTACCTGTTTTGTTCCACTAAGTAGTGGTCTCATCTTTTGTCCCAGACCTAGTAGAAGATAGTGAGGGGGAAAACTGCCATGTTGGTGCTTTCCATGTGATTTCCATCGGCAGCTATCATTGTCCGTTCAATTTTCTTTCTCCATGTGCAAGTTATGGAGAAGTCAGATATGTTTCTAGACTTCTTCAACATGCCTTTCTAGAATAAGAAGGGTTTCAGGCTTTTAAAGTACAAAAGAAAAGTGACTCATTCTGTCACCATATACAAGAATTGATAAGTATCACATTTAGTCTTTTGGGAATGTTTTCATAGAATTTAAAGAAAACAGTATGATTCAATAAGCAGAGAACCTAAATAAGCAGAGAACTTTCTATTTTGTTTTAACCATACATTTGAAGGGAAGTCACTTAATTGTTCAGTTTCCCCCACCAGCAAAATGCAAGCCCTATCACCTAAAATATTTGGATTGGACAGTTGATTATTTTACCTTGTAGTTCATGGCTACTAAGTGGGGGAGCTTAGGGTTTTTTGTTTTGTGTGTGCTCTGCAGCCAGCATTTGTTGAGTGATGCAGAATGGAAAGGGCACAAGGCTGGTCCTGGTACTGGCTTTTCAAAAGATGTAGCAGGCTGCTTGGGCGCACCACTGCTTTCCTGCCTGGGCGACAGAGTGAGACTTTGTATCAAAAAAAAAAAAAAAAAGAAGAAGAAGAATGAGTCCAATGTCCCAAAGATGTCCTCAACCAAAAAAAAAAGGCACAAAGGCCACTCTAAACTCAAGTTGCCTAATTATAAGGAGATTTGCAAAGGGAAGAAGGAACAAGAAATAATATTTGCTTGAGTATGAGCTATGTAACTGGTACCATAGGGTGTATATAATATTGAACCACCCAGGAAAGGTGGTATCATCACAGTCAATATTATTGCTATTATTGTTCAGTTGCTAAAACTGAGAAAACTAAGTTTGCCAAAGAAGCTGATTAATTTCTCAAGGTCACAGTGCAAGGAGTTGAATTAAGTTCTAACTTCAAAACCCCAGTTCTTTCTCATTCTCATCATGCATCATGCATAAAATATTATCTTGGACTTTGATAAGGGAAAAGATCAATTGCACAGAGAAATTATCTGCCAAATAGTGATAATGATGATTTTCAAATCCTTGCTCCTAAGCAGTCTCAAAGAAGTAACTATTAGTACTGTTACTGGGAGAATCCGTTTTATCATATGCCTTAGTAGGATTATACCTAGATTATGTTTCTACCTAGCTGTCATTAACTTGCTGTGCAATGGCTACCACTTAAAAAGTTTCTCAAGTGAAACCATGTAAAGGTAAGGTGCTGCCTTTTCAAAAATAAAGTTAGCAGAATTATCCCAAATTGGAAAATGAAGCAGGTGAAGTCAAATACCATGAAGTGACCATGAACTCTCAAGGCAGAGTTTGCCAAATGAAGGATGCACTTGGACAAAACTGAAGAATTTTGTTGTGGATATTGTAAATGACATAAAACGGTGAAGTCAGGGGAAATGTCTGACCTGCAACCACTCTCCCACTGAATGGCAAAATCATCCAAGTACTTAGTTTAAGTAAAGGTGTATAAACATATGCGCCAGAAATCGATTCATTTAAATAATCAATACATCTTTGCTTTTAAACTATAAGGGGAAGATAAACGTAAGTTGCTACACTTTTTTTTTCTTTTTGAGACAGAGTCTCATTCTTGTTGCCCAGGCTAGAGTGAAATGCTGCGATCTCGGCTCACTGCAACCTCCGCCTCCCAGGTTTAAGCGATTATCCTGCCTCAGCCTCTTGAGTAGCTGAAATTACAAGTGTGCGCCACCACACCCAGCTAATTTTTGTATTTTTAGTAGAGACAGGGTTTCGGCATGTTAGCCAGGCTGATCTTGAACTCCTGACTACAAGTGATCCGCCCACCTCGGCCTCCCAGAGTGCTGGGATTATAGGCATTAGCCACCGTACCCAGCCATGGATTCATTCTTTAAGGGTGACTTGTGTGTGATCTTCCTGCTGTTCTTGTGCCTGTGTGCTTTATATCAGGGTGGTCTAAACCAGGTTTCCCGAAGCAGAATCCACTGAACAGTGATATTTGAAATGCCTCTTGACAAAAACTTGTTATGGTCAAATATATTTGAGAAATATCTATTGCCATGTTTGAGCTTTACCATGTACAGGGAAGAACTATAAAGAGAATACTATATAGCTTATTTCCAACATAATTCTTTTTCTTCAAGAACCCATTGTTTGGGATACGATCCTAATTGATTAATATAATCTTATTTTCTCAATCTATAATCCTGAGTTCGAGTTACATCCTTTATTTATTATTTGTGATTTTATTTTGTTTTTGTAGAGATGGAGTTTCTCCATGTTGCCCAGGCTGGTCTCTAACTCTTGGGCACGAGCCATCCACCCACCTCAGCCTCTCTCAAAATGTTGGGGTCACAGGTGTCAGCCACTATGCCCAGCCCTAAATTCCTACTATTTACACCTCCTCTCATTTTTAACCTTTCAGTTGCTTGTAGAAGTTCTCCTTCCTAGTCAGCAGGTCTCTAGTCCATCTAGTTGCCTCTGTGGAGCAATGTGTTCAGGTTTTCAGTTACACTCTGAATGTAGCCCTCTGATCTTCCAGTGTCTTTTCAGATGTGCCACTCAGTGAAGGGATGCAGCTCTAGAAAGGTAAGTGAAACTCTGTAGGAGGTCCAAATCTTTATGACAAAAGGGAAACCTGAGCATGGGATTAGTAGGACTTCTTTGGATCTCTACTTCTTCAATTTTGAAAGGGGAAGAAAGAAAAATACATGCCCTTTATCTGGCTTGTAAGCAGCTGGGTAACTTAAGAATACTGTTTTTGACCAACACCTTCAGCAGTTTGAAAGTAGAGGACTTGGAAACGACAGATTGTTGTTATCTGTTTTTAACTAATGTTCTTTGGGTTGTGTGGAATGCAAGACAAAGAACCAGCCAACAGTGACATTTCCTTTACGGGAACCTTTTTCATTTACCCCATTTATCACATGCATATTTCCTAATTGAGGGGAAACTTCACTGAGCGATGGCCTCTGGCAGGCCCCTGCTATTGTGCAATGCAATCACATTTCTAGTGTGGTTCCTCCCACTGCAAAATGATCCAGGGATCAATGCCAAACTGAAAATTAACTTACGTTGTACCTTTTTGTCCCCAAGAGAACCAAATGGTATGCTGGCCTCCATGAAGAGAGACTTGTAGACTTCCTTATTTTACTGTCTCCAACACATTCCACTGATCCATTTCTAATAGTTTACACATTGCTGTTGAAACAGAATTGAGTGCAGACTCTATTTGAACTGATACAACTAAGTTTATAAAGACATAAATCCCGAGCCTGTTCCATTTTTTTATATTCTTCGTTATCAACACAATACATTTAAATCTCTTAATTCCCAGATAATACTGTGAGGGAAAGGGAATAATTTGTAGGCCAATAACAAAACTTTCACAAGTATAAAATATGATGATTTCATAAAACCCTTATGGTATTCCCCCAAGTGCTGATATTAGTATAATTCAGTACTGAGATGCCAAAAAGGAAAAAATTAAAAATATTGAGAAATATGTTAATTTATCATTTCAGTGTGACTATAAAGTGTGAGGTTACTAGATTTGCTGGTTTGCTAGTGTTGAGATTCCTCTTGGGCGACTGGCTACCCAGAATCCAGTAGGTACATTTGGACTTGAATTTTCATGGAAAAGGAGCCCTTTGTCTCAGCCTTCAAGATACTGTCTTTCCCTCAGACAATTCAGATAAAGAAGGAGGCTGTTGTAAAATGAAGAATCTGTTCATTGCTGATTTGTATCATGGGGGCCAATGATGGTTTTGCTTTGTATCCATATGTTCATGAAAAACATAAATGTTACTCAGCCTCTGAGTAAATATCGTGCACCATCAGCCCTCAATCATTTCTGCTGAGTCTTAACCTCTGAACATGAGTCAATACAGGTGAACCAAGATAGTTTTCTTTTTATTGGAAAAGTTTTTTGACTTTAGGTGACAGACTACTGCTGGAACCGGTGACTTTCTGCGTGTTGGCCATTTCTTTTGATGCTTCATGAAATAGGAGAAAGCACGGTAGAGCACCACTGGGAGTGCTTCCTTCTCTCCAGACTTGTCCTGCCTCACTCAATAATTCTGTAAATTCTAGACAATAACACATCACTCGTAAATATTAGGTTCTTCAGCTGTAAAGTAAAAGCATTGGACTAGCTGGTACATGTAAGTTTCCTTCTAGCTCCAAAGTTCTATCATTTCTGTCCAGGGAAAAGAGTGGGCCCATGCATCTATCCCAACTCAATCCAAAAGTCTAGGAGATCTTCTCTTCCCATGTTACCTAGATCGGTGCTAGGCAACTAGCTGAAATTTAAATAATAGTTGTCAATTGATCTGACTGGACATTGCTAGAAATTTTTTCATGACTCGCAGTATTTAGGTAGAAGGCTATTTGGGGGATAGCATTAGGAGGAAAGCTGCAGAATTCTTAAATTTGTGATACCATAAAATACAGCCCAGAGACATTTATTCATTGAGCACAATAACATTTAAAAAGTTACCTTTGGATAATTTTCCAATAAAGCATGTGTGCTTTAGTTGCCAAAATACTGCCCCACACTTACTATTGTCTTATAGCCAGGCTCCTCTACTTATATTGATTGCCTGGAGCCTGTAAACATCTGAGATTGTGACTTCTGGTATAGAGGATAAAGAGGCTGAGTAACATTTATGTTTTTTGTGAACATACGGATACAAAGCAAAATTCCTTGAGCTTTTAGATATTTATGGACATTTACATTCCTGTTTCTTTTCTTTTCCCTTTTCTTTCCTTCCTTCCTCCTTCCCTTTCTTCCTCTCTTCTGTCCTTTCCTGAAAGGGCTATTGATGGAATTGAAAGTGCAGCAGCTTTGGAAGTGTAAGTGAAAGCTGAGCTCTTAGTGTAAAAAACTGGATATGGTCTGTGTTCTAGAACATTTTCAGGAAGGCGTGGTAAGAGATTTTGTTGACATGAGAGATTAAATGCTGAGCACCCCCAGGCTTTTTGACTTAGTTGGAGATGTTTCTAATCCTAGCTACTGAGTAGGAAGTACCAGCTCTGCGCCAGGTGCCATGCTCAGTGCTTCACGTAGATAATTTCCAACTACCTGAGACCTGGCCGAGTCAAGTACCATCCTGAGCTTTCACAGCTGGTCAATAGGACGGCTAGATTTATTAACCAGGTCGGCCTGATTTCTGAATTTGGTATGTGTTCCCTGTCTAGTATAATGGTTTTTTAACTTTTAATTTTTTCTCTCATCCTGTGTCAAAGACCTCTGCAGATCATCCTTTATTCCTACCCTGTACAAGCTCCCTACATGATAAAAAAATTTTTTTAAAAAGACGGTGATATTTCTGTAGTGTTGGGAAAGAGAAAAAATAAGCAATAGAGTTCTTTTATTTCACTGGTTTCAGAAATAAGGTGTTCTGTTCTCCCTACTGAGGTACAAGAAGAAAGGACCAGGTGGGAAATTTCTCTTTCCAGCTTTGTTTCTCATAGCTAGCTAGTCCTGAGCCCAGTTGGAGGAAGTACCTCTAATACTTGTCACCATAATCTTGATATTTGGCTGTATTTATGTTAGAGATTTGAAACCAGAATCTCATAGAAGTTAATTTCCAAGATTGTAAATTGGATGAGAAAATACTGTGGCTAAACTTCTATGCAGCTTGCCAGCTCCTTACTTCTTTGTTACGATTTTTGTAATTTGAACATCGGGGCTCAGCTGTTCTTTAAACTTTATCTTCTCTAGTATAGTCCCTGATACCCAACGCTACTGATTCCTTAACAGACCTATGGGGTGATTCAGCTGTGTTCTCTGTACTGTCATCCATCTCCTTGTATGGTGTGTTCACGTGTGATAAATGGTACTGGTTGCTGCTTCTAACAAGTCTAGCCTCATAGGCTTTGGAATTCATAGTGTGAATTTATTGTGTGTGTGTGTGTGTATATGCACATAACATTACGTGTGCTTTGACCATTTCACTGCAGTTTATTGTAGCTTGCTCTGTGTCCTGGAGGAATAACAATAATAATATTTGGTGCTTATTGAGCATTTACTGTGTGCCAGTCTTTATATATAAGGAGTGAATGAGCTATTACACTTTTATGAGGTGGCTCTTTTACCCTGTACACTGAAATGCCTCTGGAAGATCTTAAAGGTCCTTGCCTAGTGAGAATATTCCTGATGTGACTTTGATGCTGGATTGACCTTTGCCTCTGATCTGTCTTTGGGTGGATATTTGTCCTTAGGAGTGATGGCCCTTAGGAGCAGAACATGCTGAAGCATAAACTCATATGATGAAGTCAAGTGACCATTCATTAAAGAAAATGCGATGTAACCCTAGGCAGGATAGTGGGATAGAAAAACAGGTGTGTAATCCTCTCTGAGTTTGAATCCTGTTTCTGCTGTCTCCTAGATGTGTGGTCTTGAAGAAATTATTTAAACCTTTTTGAGCTTCAGCTTCTCACCTTTAAAGTGGGTGTGACAAGGTTGTAACTTGGTCGTTTTGATTGATTATAACTGTTGGGATAGCTTAGGGTGGGACTGGGTCACAATGGCATGTGGTAGATGACCACTCTATTATAACTATTGTATTTATTTTTAAGGAGCAGCACGTTTAGTTTACTGTAAGTCTGTGGCTGTCAAAGTGTATTTTTTGATGGTAAAGTTAGTTCAATCCAAGCTATGTGCCAAGGTAAAAGAGAAACATTCCGTATTTACTGTTATATCTAATGCTCCGATGAGCATTGCTTTTAATATGTTCTAAAAGTATGATGTGCTCATTTCCATTATTGCCTCTTCTTAAGAAATATTACTGTTGTCATGGTTTTGTGAAGGAAACATCTGAATATGTATAAGCAGCCTAAGACTTAAAACAGATCTGGGGAACGGTTCTTTGAGATATTGCATGTTAAAATTGTTTCTGCTGTAAAGACAAATTTTCTAAACTTTAATTTCATGTACATAACTTGGCTTCTTACAGTTTCTCTCTCTTATGATCGGTAAACACCAACTGAGCACGTGTCAAATACAAGAGATGTGCTAGACAGAAAATATCATTTAGTAATGATGGTAATGATGATGATAATAACAGATAACATTTGTTGCGTATTGCTATACACCAGACACTACACTTAGCATTTACCATGGATTTTTTTTTTTTAATCCTCATAGGTTCTGTACTCAAAAGATTTACTATTTTGTTGGGAAAACAGAATTTATACCATAAAGGCTAAGTAACAACACTCAGCTTACACTGAGGACCTAACATGACTCAGAGACTAATGGAGGAGAGACGTTTTGAGTGTTAGCATTTAAAAATTATCAACTTTTTAGGGAATTTGCTGATGTTAGATCTCAGATCTCAACTAAGATTCTTTCCAAGACTTAGATTTTCTGATAGTGGTGATTTCATACACTATCTCGGAAAGCTGTTATAGGTGTCTATGTAATAACACTTCTGCTTATTTTGTTTTGATGCAATATATGACATGATCTATATCTCCTGTAAATTGGTATAATAAACATAATTGAAAGCATTAATTGAGACACGTATTTTGCATATATATATATATGCTTCTGTGTGATAGGTTATCTGAGTTTTTTAGTTACTTTAGGAGCCATTCCCCAATCTCACCACTGGAGGTCAGCTTGATCCTTTTAAAGTTCCAGATATATTTTCTTTTGATGATTGAAACACATTCCAGTTTTATGCTAAGAACTTTTGCTTTAAACACACGAAAACTCATTGTTAGTTTATTTTACACAAAAACATACACAGCAAAGTGTACATAAACATAAGTGTACATTAAACATAAGTCTATACTCACAGGCAATGCTTAATCTACTTACAGAGACACAGTACATGCTATGTTTATGGCTGTAAATATATAGGTATATTCTATATAACAAATGACAAAGGACCACCTAAAAATAGTGCCTTATGAAATTGATTATCCGTTTCATCTAAGAATGGAATAATCAAAAGGAAATAGAGATCTGTCTCTCGTTCGTTCAATATGTATTGATTAAGTGCCTCTTGGATGCCAGGCACGGCTTTAGGTGCTCGAGGGAGCAGGACAGATACAGGTCCCACCCTCTTGGAGCTTCCAGTCCATTCAGAGAAACAAGTATTGATAAAATAATCAGCCAATAAATATAATATGATGAGTGCTGTGGAGCTGCTCTCATGGGGTCTAATTTAGATGTGTGGGTCCAGACGAGGATACTCTTAGGAAACGACCTTTTAGCAGAGGTTTGAAGAGTGAAGAGGAGCTTGACTTGTTTGGAGAACTGCAGGGAAGCCTTGTGTGACCAAAGCACAGTACAGGAAAAATGGGAGAGGTGGGAAGTGAAGCTCTGGAGTAGGGTTTTTTCAGCCTTTTTATACTGCAACCCAGAATAAGAAATGTGTTTTATATTGAGACCCAGTTTACGTGTGTGCGTGTGTGTGTGTGTGTGTGTGTGAGAGAGAGAGAGAAATGAGTTCTATTAAACACAATTTATTACACATAACATACTCTGATATATTCAATTCTTATTAAAAATGCTCAGGTTAAAGCACAAATTGATTTGTTAATATGCTATCTTACTGATTGATGATGGCCCATGGGTTGAAAACAGTGCAGTGGAGAAAGGCAAGAGACAAGATTCTGGAAGGGCCTTGTACATCTGTTTAAGGTTTCCCAATTTCATCTTCAGAACAGTTAGAATCTACTGAGTAATTCTGAGCAGAGGAATATGTGACATGAGCAGATTTTCATTTCCAAAAGAGCCCCCCCCCTCCACTCCGGCTGCTGTTGTAGAGGATAAGTTAAGAGGGCAGAGAGGATGTGGAGAGGACAGCAGGGAGTATTGCAGCTGTCCACGTCAGAGATGGTAGTTTCTCTGACTAAGGTTGTGTCAAGAGAGAATTTACACTCTCTGACAAGCATTGACTTTCTACTGGTGTTGATGGTTGCTTCTGCTAAAACTGGAGCCATGAAAACTGTCATTGTTGCTTGTCTATAAATGTTCACAACTTGATTCTCCCTCTGGAACATGGTAAATATACAATAAATAATTCTTGAATGAATTAATAGGGAGGAAGAAGGTCCTGACAACACGCTACCCTTTTGAGCATGAAATGAGAAGGCTCTTTCTTGTTAACTGGATACACTTATCTTAATTTAATATACACACCACCAGAACAATTACTTGTCTCTGTAGACAAGGGGCAGTTTCTTGTACTGTCTTTGAAAGCTGCAGTAGGTGTCTGTATAACACAGTTCTGTTTGTTTTGTGTTAATACTATATATGGCATGACCCTTAGCTATGGCAAATAGATCCTTTGAACATAATTAAAGGATTAACTGAGAAAACATAGAACAATGATAATTTTCAAATTTGCTAAATGAAGTTTGTAAGTTGAACTGCATTAAATTGCTGATATTTGACCTATTTGACTTATAAAACAGCAATTTTCTATGGCTTAATGTAATATATTCATAACAAATGGCAAGGAAGTGAATGTGTATTGGAATGATATTTCTCTGGATAAGTCATATTCTGATATGTTCACTGGGACCTCTCAGCAGGTGTTAAGAGACTGCAGCTGAAAATGTCACAAGGCATTGTCCCTAGGAGAATGAAGCATACCTTACGTGGTGACTCTTTTCAGATTAGAATTGTTGAAGAACACTTACAGAACAGTCTTGGCGAGGAATGTTTCATCTTTCAGGCAATCCATGAAAAATAAAGTTAATGAAAACTGTTAAGTTAGTATTCCTTGGTCTAGTGAATAGGCTAAATATACACATTGATCTCTCTACCTGAACCCAAACTAATATTTTACTCCATAGAAATGAACGATGTTTATGACCCACTGTTGATTGTTTTGGTCTTTGTAGCATAGGTTTTATAAAATTGTCTTCTTATTCCCTCATAGACCCTTTCTAGTAAAAATTTCATGTCTTATATTAGGAGTTACAGGAGTATGATACTGCACATATACACAGGAAAATGACTAGGATATTAGAAGAAAGTGAATTAAACATCTAAGTTATATTTACTGCATGTCTTTTTGTTAAACATATGCCTTATTGAACATGTTCTTTCTTTCTCCCACAGATACCAGTCCTTTTTCTTAAGTTTGTAAATTAAGATATGATCTATGATCTGCCACTCATTAATAAATAACTTGGGCATCATTTGATATTTTTCATTTATTTTCAGTTAGTCCTGAGGGAAATTTATAAACACTAAATCACACCAGTTTTTCTACTTCATAGTTATACTGTTGTTCTCAACTACATCATCCTCTAACCATCTTAAGTAATGAAAATCTGTGATTATGATAATGAGGAAGAGGGTTTTCTTTTTGGTGCTTTATTTTCAGCACGCAAAACTAACATTGATTCCCGTTTTGACGGATACCATATAGTACCATTATTTTTCTGTAAAATTCCAACGTTCTAGAAAAGTGGCTCAGTCTTGAAACTTGATTGCCAAAAACAAATGGAAACTCCTTTCCTTTTGCTATAAAACAATGGTGGATGTGCTCAAAAACGAGGAGGGGAGAAAACAAGATTGCATTACAAATCTGGCAACATCAGCTACACTAGTAAAATCAAATCCAATGTTGTTTTATGACTCTGAATTTATGTGAGTACCCAGGATCAAAGGGCTTGAATCCCACTGGACTACAAGGTCTATAGTTCATGGTAAAAACTCATCAAAAAGAACATTTTAGTCGTTTAAACTTTTCATTTTAATCAGCCACAGTAATAAAAGAGCCTTTAGGTGTCCAAAAACATTTTGCAAGATCAAGAGGTTGTTCTCTTGCTCGTAGAAGCAGCTTTCTTATTGGATCCATATAATGCCTGTGGCCTTTGAGTGTCAAAGGGCCACTGCCTCCACATTGTTTGCCCTTGTGGGATGGTTTCTTTTGGTTCTTCTAACTGTGCATTATGTGATAATAAATTATGGTGTCTGACGGAAGGACCATAAAATTTTCACACCATTTATCAAGCGATTTTAGCCATTTAAAGTTAGGTCTCTGACAGCAAGCCAAGTCATTTGTAATGTTTAGATAGAAACAGTCTACTGCCTGCATCTTGACCAGCATCAAGAGACAGCCCTGCAGAGGAGAAAGAACACGAGGCTGCAGCGTCAGAAGACTCAGTTTTGAGTCACAGCCTGATGCTCCTTAGATTGTGATTTTCGATGGTCCAGAAATTGGGGCTCCTGCCTTCACCACAGTGTTGTTTAGATCATATAGGGTAATGTTTGTCAAGTTACTATGCAGCATATAAGGATCAATATGCAGTAGATGTAGATGGTGCAGGAAACAGCCTCAGCAGTCCAGCATTTCCAACAAGAGACCTAAATAGGTAAAGCAGGGAGCTGGCCAGAAGGAGTAAGTTGATGAGAAAGTGTTCCTAAGATTGTGGAAGACAGCGAAATCAGGGACCCAGGAAGTTACCTTAGCTCTGGGAAGAAAGAGGTGGCATTTCTTTGAGACCAACAGAAAATAAAGAATGACGGCTTTTGTCTATGGGTTATAAATGCCTTCATTTCTTTGCTTGGTTGTTAGGTTTGTCCTCATACATAGGAAAAGAAACAAAGGTGCCTGGTGTTTCTTCACCTGTTCTCTTCGATACCAGCCTCTACTGCTGCTTCTGCACTTTTCTCATTTGGTTCCTGATATGGTTTGGCTGTGTCCCCACCCAAATCTCATCTCTAATTGCAGTTCCCATAATCCCCATGTGTCATGGGAGGAACCTGGTGGGAGGTAATTGAATCATGGAAGCGGTTACCCCCATGCTATTCTCATGAGAGGGAGTAAGTTATCACAAGATCTGATGGTTTTGTAAGGGGCGTCTCCCTTTGTTTGGCTCTCATTCTGATCCTTCCTGCGACCATGTGAAGAAGGACATGTTTGCTTCCCCTTCCACCATGATTGTAAGTTTCCTGAGGCCTCCACAGCCGTGTGTAACTGTGAGTCAATTAAACCTCTTTCCTTATAATAACCCACTCTGGGGCAGTTCTTTACAGCAGCGTGAGGTCAGACTAATACAGTTCTTCTTTTAGCAGGTGCCTTCCCCCATTTGTAACTAGAAATTCAGTTATAAATTCAGCTATCCTTTACATTAAAATCGTTTCTCTTGAGCATACTGTTGCTTTGAGCTTCCATTCCTTCTCTCACTGTCAAAATTCTTAAACACTAATGACATGTAGCAAATTATCCTACCAGTTGAATTCCGTTACAACTCTACTGAAACAGACGAAGTAATTGTCCTGTGCTACTGGTCTCCTATCTGTCTTTCTTCGTTTGCTCTGATCCTGGAGAGTCCGTGTTGACATCCTCAATCTCCTCCCTCAACATCTGGGACAGTCAGTTCTGCAGTTTATTTTTCTTCTTCCTCGGAGTGTTCTTCTCCATCTTCTCTGCTGCCCTCCCAGCCTTGCCTCTGCAGCACGCCAAATTGTGGCTGATTGGTCACCTGACCTTTTGTATTTTTGTCTCTTGGAGATTTCCTCTATTGCCACAGTTTATCTCTGTGTAAGTGCTTTTCAGACCTATTTATTTGAATTCAAACTTCTTCCTGAGTTCCAGATAAGTTTTTGCGGAAAGCTACACTGGGAAATATTTTTAGTATCTCAAACTTAAAATTCCCAAAGCCAGAGCATCCAAAAATTTTTATGAACCCAATGTAGAAAGGGATCTTTTATTTCATCTACTTGTCTCCTTCTGAATCCCTCTTCTCTTCCCCTTCCACTGTAAACATGACAAAAAGCAATCTGCCTTCTTAGCTCCCCTGTATATGTAAGGTGTCATGGTTCTCCTAAAACTGAAAGTCTCGGCCAAAAACCTCAGATGCATCCTTGACAATTCCTGCTCCCTCTGCTTCACATCTAGTTGATTACCAAATTATGTTAATCTGGGCTCTGTAACTCCTTAGCATCCTGGTTCCATCATTCTAACATAGGCCTTTAGCATAGCTTGCGTGTATTCAACCCACCTTATCAATTACTTAGGTTGTTGCCGTTCTCTCTTAAAACACCTCTGTTGGCTCACTACTGCCTATCAAGTTAAGTTCGAAGTCTTTAGCATGGTATTTAAGACCCTCCAATTTATCTTGGCTTTCTTTGTTTTTTTTCTTGGGGGCCAGGTGTGGGGACTAAAATGTACTTGACTACAAAGGGTGGAGAATTATTATTATGGTTTTCTCTTCCACTATTTCCCTACACTTTCCCATCAGCATGCCTTTTTCTTTCACTTGGATTTCTCACAATCTGTCATTTTACCTTTGCCAATTCTTTGTGCCCTGCAAGGGTTCCTCATCATACATGAAACCATCTCTAATTCCTTAAGGCTTCCTCCTTGGAAACGTTGAGTTGACTTAGGCACTTAGCAGACTTTTTCTCATATTATAATTATGAAAGCAGAGGTGCCTCCACCTACCTTCCATCCCCAGTGTCAGGTACATAACGGACGGACATAAACCTTCACTAAATAGCAAACAGTTGAATCTACCATCACAGTAATGCATTCATCCATAAATTAATCACTAGTTGGTCTTCCTTTCTTCTTCCTCTATAGTGGAAACTGGATGTAAACCAAAGTGATTTCACAGGTAATATTTTTCAAACTCAGAGACAAAGGAAAACTGTAGTGGAAAAACTGTGTTCCCAGAAGGTTTTTTAAAAGATATTTTTGACAGTTTATGACTTTCTGCTGGGAGATTGACATTTACTGTTTCTGACTGTCTTGAATGTGCATTTATCAGATGTTGCACGTTTAGACAGCATTAGCATGAACATTTGCATTAGCTTAAGTGAAAGCAACATAGACTTACTTGAATTTGTGATCTTTTGGAAAACCTTTCATTTTATAGATGAGGAGCTAAAGGCTAAAAGAATTGGTCTTAGAATCTAGCCTAATGGTTTTCAACCTTTCTTTCTCAATACATTAAAGCGAGGTGACATGGTCACAACAGCAACAGGGTTTATTGTAGCCAAGGAAGTTGACCACCCTGTGAGATTCACTGTCTGGTTACTACTAGTTGGTAACAAGAGGGCTCAAGACCTTGCAGGCAGGCAACTGATGGAAGCACCATGACTGGAAGTCAAGCCTTTTCCCAGTCCATTGCCCCATCATTTATGCCATGTGGAAATTGCTCTGCCGAAGATAAAGTGTTGACTACAGTCTTAAGTGATGGACAGAAAAACCACCGCTTAGCTCATAATGGTGAGTTGTACTGAGAATATGCTGTCTGAAGTTTAAAGTAGCATATTTAAGAGCAGAATCTTCAGATAACACAAACTCGAACACATTTCTGTTAGGAACGTACCAATCGGTTGGAGGAAAATAAGGCCACCTCTTTCAGATACTTTACTCAATTTCAAATTTATTGTTTTTTAAGGTTGCAAGGTTGTAAAATACTTCCTCTTCCCCAACGCTTTATCCCTGCAAGGTTAAGAATTGTATTGAGGGTTTACGAATAGGAGCTTGGTAGATTATTTTCTAATTCTCAGATGATTTTTTCTGATTTGTGAGCTCTGGGTCGGTGTCCAGATTGACTGTGTGCTATTGTGACCTCGAATCAAACATTGGAGTCCAGCAGCATCACTCACTCCCTGCTCATTAGCAACCTAATTACCTTAAAAAAAGAATGGAGAGACAGAAAGGCTGCCAGCTGTCAGGAATACCTTTTAACATTTTTTTCTCCTAAACCTGCAGTGAGGCACTACCCAAAGCAAAGAACTTTTAAACACCGTTACTGAGAAGATGTGACTGTTGCTAGAGGATTTTACATAGCAAACCCAGAAAACCATCTTTTGAAACTGAATTATACTCAACGACAGAAAGACACATTTCCCCCTTTATGAGCTCCAAGTTTTAGTACTGGCCTGTTAAGTGTTTCCTCACAGGTAAACGTTCAGATTTAATTCTATGCTTTTATTCTTACCTGTGTTACACTGATGTGAAAATCTGAAAAATACATGAGACAAATGTAAAAAAGAGTGATTCAGAAGAAAGTAGGCATTTGTTTTTATATTTGGCAACTGCAGTTGAGAAGAGGGTATATTTTATCAAAGTAAATTTCGACCCAGAAGAATGATCTTCATGTGAATCTTTATAAAAAGCAAAATTTCTTTCTTTCAAACAAACACCTCAACCCTCCTGATCAGTTTAATCTGTTGTATTAGTGTCATGTTCAAGGACATGCAGTCAGAAAGCCTTCTGCTCTGATGTGCAGTCGGGAGAAAGGTGATGGTCCAACATTGAAATTCCTAGTGATCTAAATATTTAGAGTGTGAAGTAGTTTGTAATTATTTGGAGTACATAACTGGCATGGATACTTGAGCCAGTTCATTTTTTCATGAAGGGTGCATGGCACCAAACAAGCACATCATCTCTTGTAACTGACAAATACATTCCACGAAACAACAACATGTCAATGGTATGAAACACTACAGCAGTCATGTGGTTTCATATGGATGTTACACAGCTGACCTTATATCATTAACCTTTACGGTTAGTTATTAACCTTTGAATGACTTAGGAAAAAATGATGTATGAGTTTTAAGGTAATCCTGCCTCTGCCTTTTGACATTATTAATATGTGTAGCTATAACATTTAAAATAGAAAAATTGCCCGGGAGAAAAAAACGTAGCCATCTGTAACCCTCTGTCAAACTAAAATTGAAGTGACATTTAAAGTTTGCGGATAGTTAAATGTTTATTTTGAAAATATTTCATAAATTTTATTCCATGTTTAATCAGTTAGGAAATAAGTCAGATTTAAATTCATACCTTCCAATTACTAGAAAAAACCTGAAATATGTAATTCTTATAACAATTATTCTTTCAAAAAGCACAAATTATGGAGATGAATATCAATCAAAAGTAATATAGTATAATCTAAGGTGGGGGAGGCAAAGAAGAATGTGCTTTGTCTGTATTCCAGGAGAAAAGAATCAAGTCAAAATGAGATCTGATCTTTTCCAAGTTGTTCTGTCTTCGTCTTAGTAGAGTATAATTCCACATGCATGTTGATGTTCCAAGTATCATTAAACATCTAGTAATCAGAACAAATGTTCTGCCAAATCCCATTTATTATTTTAACTGGTTAAGACATTGAGCACTCTAGATTTATACATCTATAATTAAAATTTCTATTAAAAAATAAACCTAGATGGGAGATTTACATTTTTCTTAATCTCTGTTTACACAGCGAAGAGATCTGTTTTTAAATATTACATCAGATCCTTGTGAATTCACATAAATCAGTGTGACACTGCCAAAACTGCCTGTAAAAATGATGGGTATTGATGCCCTGTGGTCAGGGAATCTTCTCTGTGAGGTTTTAGAATTTTCTTCTTACTCAAAAATCCCCGTATTCTCACTGTGGTTTTCAAGCACATAAGCTTAGGCGCAACGGATGCACCTCCTCATTTGTACTCTGTCAGCCCTTGTATGTCCTCAACTGCAAGTATTCCAGATGAAACAAGTGCAGCTCCGGAAACCCTTCTGCTGCTTCCTGGAGAGATCCATAACTGGATCTGTTTGGTAAGCTTAATTGCTTATATACAGGAACTCAAAAAGAGCCTTGCCACCACAAAGAATAAATCTATCACCCGTATTATCATGGGTACTGTTTCAAGGCTATTTTAGTTGCTCAGTATGTTTTCATGACCCCTCTTCCCATCATTTTGTTGTCTCCCAGTGAAAAATAACTCCTACCACTTGGATACACATGAACTGAAACACCTTCATTGGTCCCTTAATGGTCTATAGAAGTGGGAATATATTTAGAACTATCAAAATTCTTACCAATTAAAATGTGACGTACATTCATAGCGATGGCAATATTAATATCTTTATTTTGACCCATTCGAGATCAATTAATTGACTCTCATCTGGGCCCTGTCCATGTTGTAAGATAAGTCAGTTGGGAGGGGCACTAAACAAAACAATCTTACCGTGTCTGTGTGGAGATAGACCTGTCAGTTTGGACTTAAGAGTGCGATGTTTGTTGGCAGGAATGTAGTCACAGTCAGCTATGCACTTAGCAGCTGTGACCTGGCCGAGGAATAATCGCAATAATCATACAAATCAGTTTTTATCATGTATGTAACAGGTTGTTCATGGGCACTGCTTAATATTACAGTTCCTTCTTCCTTGTTTTTCTTTTGCTAACAGAACCCAATAGTTGTGAGCACTATGGCTTTAAGGATTTCTAACAGTCAGCTAGGATATTGAAGAATTCATTCATTCAGTTCCCCCTGCTACAGTGATACATCAGTGAACAAAAGATAAAAACATGAGTCCCCATAAATTTGACATATTTAAAAGATGGAAGGAGGAAGAGAAGGTGGCACAGCAGGCAGAATAATCTCAAAGGGAGGAAGAGGACCAGGAATCTGTACTATCAAAGAATCCGAGAGGCTGTTTTCAAGATAAGCTGTGCAGAGTTCCAAAGGAGAATGAGGAAAAATCCACCAAATTGGGTAGTTTAGGAAGCTGTTAGCTATTTATGTGAGCATTTTCAGCACAATGGTGGCAACCTAAACCAGCCTTTGGAGAAATTACAACAGAGCGTATGGTAAAGATGCAAAGATAATAAGTAACTGCTAATCCTTTGGAGCAACATTTGTTAATGCATATCATGGGGGATTTTATTTTGAAGAAAGGGTAGAGTGAAGGCAAACATTTCGCCCTTCTTTTTCTTTTTTTTTTCGGTAGTGGATGAACAGAGAAAAGGAGACCTTAAGCACTTTTTAGGTAGGGGTGAAAGACAGGAGACATACCTATCCAATAAATATGTTAAAAAATTGCTTGAAAAAGACTCCATAAAACTTCAGTGTGTCTTGTACACAAGTGATTTCCTAGCTTTTTATTGCATGATGCAATGATGGTTCCTTTTGATATACATTCTCATGATATATGAATCCTGATTAATGCAATTTGTGTAGAAAAAATGTTGAATTTCACTTAGCCTTAGAGAAAAATGTGTTCACGCTTTTCTCTAAGGCCACCACCATCTAAACAAACATATAAACTATATGTAGATGTCAGGGTTGTGCTCATAGCTTCTGATTGATAATGCACTATAATCCCAAATAGTTGCTGTTAGTTGTATCCAATATGATATTAATCCTTCAGTGTTTCTCAGGGCATTTTTATATTTATTGTGAAGTTTCTTCAGAGTCTTTCTCTCTCCATGAAAAATATATCAGGAAGCAAGATGGGTATTATCATCCTCATTTTACAGAATAGGGACTTGAGGGAGAATTTGCAGCTTACTATACTGATGGAATAATAGCTCTTATCTGTCTTGGAGACCCTTTTAAATATAGGAGGAAACTATTCTAATTGCACTGTGGGACAGACTATCTGTTTTGATAGGTGGTGTTCTTTAAAACTGAGAAAAAATATTAGTCTATTGCATAAAAGAAAATAACCCAAAGTAGTCCTTTAAGCTAAACCTGATCTTGTGTTGGAGACTGGCTTAAGAAAAACAAAACTTAAAAAAATTCTTCAAGCTGGCTTGGGAATAGAAGATATTAGGTCTTTTTTTCTTATAAAAGCAGGAACTTTTTTTTGTTTGGAAGCATTTATTGATGAACTACTATGAAAAAATCACACTCATCATAAGTACTGTGATAGAAAATAGGCTGTAGAGAAAGGTAAAGAAATGCGACATCACAATGTTAAATGCAACATAATATTCTGCTTAATTTAACACTGTGAGCTTTTGGTTGCCATTCACTCCCTCCCCCGGCCATGTTCCCACGTAGCTGCAATGAAAGAATAATACTGAATGTGGCAGTGCCATCTTAGAGGATTACTACCAATCCTATCTTAGCGCTGACTTCACCTTGACGGAGAAACCTCTAAAAGGTGGGTCATAGGAGTGCAAAATGCTGTAGTATTGATGAAAGAGGTTAAACTTTTACCTCAAGAAATTTGAACACTTGAGTCTCTTTTGAAGATGTGAGTAATACTTTAGATACTTTGGAACTCATTTTACCCTACTGTCTGTGATAATGTCTCTTTTCGACACAGAGAGATTTTGTTGCAGACACAATCTTGCTGTGGAAGCCCAAGTTTTGTGTAACATTTTAGTAGTGTTCATTTATTTTACAATTTTTAATTCATCTAACATATATGTTTCACTTATAATGTCAGTCTTTAAGAGATTTTTTTCGTTGAGATATAATTTTACATGCAATAAAAAAATTGCTGTTTTTAGTGTATCATCTGAGGTGTCACCAAAAACATGCCGTCATGTAAACATACTACAGTCAGGATATAGAACACTTCCATTACCATAAGAAATTTCCCTGTGTCCATTAGAAGACAACCTCTCTTCCAACCTCAGGCTCCTGGCATCCATTGATATTTTCTATCAGTATGGTTTTGATTTTGCCAGAAAGTCATATACATAGAACCATGCAATGTATAGTCTGTTGAGCCAGCTCCTTTCACTTAACAGAATGCATTTGAGAGTCATCCGTATTGTTGCATCTACCTGAAGTCCATTTCTTTTTACTTCTGAGTAGGATTCCACTTGGCACACCTTCCGCAGTTTTATTTTTTCACCAGTTGGAGAACATTTGGGTGGCTTCTAATTATGGGCAGTGTATTCATCAGGGTTTTTCAGAGAAACAGAACTAATGGGACGTGTGTGTCTATGTGTGTGTATACATAAAATATATAGATATATGTTAATGTGAATACTTTAAAATGTATATGAAGAGATTTATTGTAAAGAATTGGCTCACATGATTATGGAGGCTGATAAGTTCCAAAATCTGCAGGGTAAACTGGAGCTGTAGGAGGGCCAACAGTATAACTCTGGTCTGTGTCTAGAGGCCTGAGATCCAGGAGGGCTGGGGGTGTAGTTGTGCAAAGCCTGGCAGACTCAAGACCCAAGAAGAGTTCAAGTGTAAAGACAGGAAGAGAACCCATGTCCCAGTACGAAAGCCACTGGGCAGGAAGAATTTCTTCTTAGTAGTGAGAGAGTCAGCCTTTTGCTTCTATTGAGGCCTTTAACAGATTGCAAGAGGCCCACCTACATTAGGGAGGGCAGTCTGCTTTACCCAGCCTCCAGATTCAAATGTTAACCTCATCCAAAACACCTTCACAGACACACCCAGAATAATGTTTGGCCAAATAACGGGACACCCTGGGGGCCAGTCAAGTTGACACATAAAGTTAACCGTCATAGGCTATTACTGACAAAGCTACCAAAAACACTGGTATATGGATTTTCATGTTAACCTATGTTTTTGTTTCACTTGGGCAAATGTGTAGGAGTGGGATTGATAGTTGATATGGAAAGTGTATGTTTAACTTTATAAGAAATGGCCAAACTGCTTTCCGACGTGGCTGTACCACTGTCCATTCCCGTCTGCAATCTGAGAGTTCTAGTTGTTCCACATTCTCACTAGCACTTGGTATTGTCAGGTTGGTCTGTTTTCTTCTCTCACCCTTCGCTCTCCTCCCTTCTCCCAGTAGGCATGCAGTGGTGATACCTTACGTGGTTTTAATTTGTGTCTCTCTATTGAGATGACTAGTGATATTGAACATCTTTTTATGTGCTTATTTGCTATTCACATGTCTCCCTTGGTAGATTATCTGTTAAAATCTTTTACCCATTCTTGGAGGGTGGAGGGAAGTTTTTTTTTTCCTTATTTTTGTTTTAACTGAGTTCTCTCTATGCTCTGGAAAGAAGTCCTTTGTCAGTTTTTTGTTTTCCAACATTTTTTCCCTGTGTGGCTTACAGACTTGAAACAAACAGAAAATTTTAATTGTGAAAAGGTCTAATTGATCAATTTTTAAATGGATCATGCTTTTTAAAAAATTAATTTTTTAGTTGACAACAATTGTGTATGTTTATGGTGTAGAGTATTGTGTTTTGATATGTGTATACATTGCAGAGTGCCTAAATCAAGCTAAGTAACATATCCTAAATGAATCATGCTTTTGCTGTCCTGTGCTAAATGAATCATGCTTTTGATGGCATATGCAAGAACTCTGCCTAATCCAAGGTCCTAAGTATATTCTTTTGTATTTTCATTAAGATGCTTTTTTGATGACGACAAAGTTGACTGAGAAGTTGAATCAAAGACTGTTGAGTCTTATGTTAGCACAGAATTTAATTAATTTTAATGTAATATTTTAGTGACAGAAAATCTCAAAAATGACATTTTACAAAATACATAGTTACAAATGGAAACATTTTTTGAAAAAAAAAAAAAAATCCCGTTAAAATCCCAGGGTTTGAATAGAATGGAATAAAGTAAAAGAGTCTCTAAAATTAAACATGAATTATAGGAAATTTCTTTCGTTTTTGAGACACAGTTTCACTTTGTCACCCAGACTGGAGTGCAGTGGCACAATCTCTGCTTACTACAACCTCTGCCTCGCAGATTCAAGCAATTTCTGTGCGTCAGCCTCCCGAATAGCTGGGACTACAAGCGTGCATCACCACGCTCAGCTAATTTTTTGTGTGTTATTAGTAGAGATGGGGTTTTGCCATTGGCCAGGCTGATCTTGAACTCCTAACCTCAGATGATCCGCCTTCCTCGGCCTCCCAAAGTGTATTTGCATGAGTCTGAATTTTAAAAGAAGAAAAAAGAAAAGGAAAATAGACCAGTTATAATTTTCCCTAATCAATGAAACCATTTTAGAGACATAGATTCAGAAAATCAGAGAATATTTGGTATTCCGAAGACTGAAATAAAACAAAACAGAAAACCAAGTCCCCCAGTAGTAGGTCTGCTGTTGGTATATAAATGTGTAAAATTTGTGGCGTAATACTGTACAGTTTTAAAAATCACAATATTTAAGATTAAATGTTCTTTTAAAATAGTGTGAAAACTAAGTGTTTACAGAACTGAAGCACCTCCTTGGATCCCTAGAAACCTGGTTTGTAAAGAAAAAAAAAAAAGCCACATATATAAAGCAAATTTAAGGTTATGTAGCAGCCTTATGCAGAGCTAAAGCCAAGTGCTGTGACCCTATTTTAGTTTTTTTTTTCTTCAAACTGACCTAGACACTCAAATTCTAGCAGAAAATATTTCTTGTTGGGTCTCTTTCTTAAGGAATTAAGACTATATTCAATTCTGTGATCCCTTTTTGGCATCTCAACTTATGCCTTGTATAATGAGTGTGCCTTTTGGCTGGGGTGAGCAATTTTTGGAAATTTGAAACATTTCCCTTCCTAGTTTCTTCTAGAGGAGGCATCCTAAGCCAGAACCCAAATCCTAAAGAAAGACAAGCAAACCCTCTTGTTTGTTTGCCCTGTCGATTGGCCTATAATTTAAAACCCATTCAATGGCAGATTTATCAAGTGACTAATCCCTGGGAAAACTCTAAGTGGCAAGGAGAAGGTGATTGTGATCCAGGCATGCATCACGGTCATTTGTTTAAGTAATGAAGGTGGAAAACCAAATATCTCCTTGCTTACTTGCAAAAATTAATTCAGGGAGGTTGGTTTATGCGTGGTTGGGCTTGGAGTAGCTTGTTGCTGATGGAATGTACAGTGAGCACGAATGACTTGGTATGCGTTTGCTGGATGAATCAAATGCATTTGATGGTATGATCCTGGGTTTTCTTCAGTTGTCAAGGAAAAAATTATGTCTGAATAATAATAAGAAGAAGAATAGCACTGTAAAACTCACACCAGCTCAGTTGTCCTGGAAAGTAATCATAACTTACAAATATATTATTATTTCTACCTAGAATGTGAGCTTCTCAAAGTATGAATGGTTTCTTTTTTTTTTTTTTTCTGTCACCCAGGCTGGAGGGCAGTGGCACGATCTTGGCTCACTGCAAGCTCCGCCTCCCGGGTTCATGCCATTCTCCTGCCTTAGCCTCCCGAGTAGCTGGAATTACGGGCACCCGCCACCAGGCCAAGCTAATTTTTTTGTATTTTTTAGTAGAGACAGGGTTTCACCGTGTTAGCCAGGATGGTCGGTATCTCCTTACCTCATGATCTGCCTGCTTTGGCCTCCCAAAGTGCTGGGATTACAGGCATGAGCCACCGCACTGGGCAAATGGTTTCTTATTTTTCACGGGATCATCTGGTACTTTGCAGATGCTCATCAAAGCTTGTTTGAATATTGGCTGGTAGGGGAGGCCATCTTTGTTGTAATGAAAACCTGTTTGCATTCTACCAGATTTATACAGCACTACTATAAAGAGTAAGCTCACTGCAGGAACGTTTATCACCAACCACTCCTCTGAGCCTCTTCTTGCTCCCAGGGAGCTGTATCGTTTGTAAAGTTGTGGGAACTTTACTGTGATTGACACTAGTCAATACTCCTAGAGTCTTATGCATAAGTTTCATCTTTTACACCAGAAAGAACTCAACAGCTGGCCCCTTTTGATATCAACTGACACCATTTGATAATTCTGTATAATTGACCTAATGTCATTTTCTCATTTCCTACCGAATTCCAATTGAAGAAATGTACTAAGTGTTGGGAGTATGTAAAGCAAACATGATTGAGGAATCCACGTCACAGTTTTCAAAATGATACTGTTGTGCAGATGGACGTTGGTCATGGGATAGTATCCCTTTATAGACAAGTGTGTGAGGAACCTAGAGGGAAATACTAAAATGATTACTATAATTAATTGGAGAACCACAGTTCGTCAGAGTGTATTAAGGACCAGGGTTTGTCATCTGTTTCTTCTAAACTTGAATGTACTCTAGAATGTGTAATGCCTCATTGGACTAGCTGCAGCTTCAGTAGTGATAATAATAATACAACATAAAATTGCAAGCTCTCTCTTTTAATAGAGAAGGAATTAGTATGTTGGCTCATCACCTAAAATGTGCAGTCTTAGGTTTGCTCTTCGGGTTTAGAACTACTTTTTGGAGAAATGGAGTCTGAAAGTCATTTCCATGGATATATATTGATTCTGTGACTTACGTTCTGGATATTAGTAACTTAGAAATAAAATGTTACTGAAGTTTCCCAGTGAGTAACAATGCCTTTTATTTCATAAAATGCACTCTGGCTACAATTTTGTTTTGTGTCTCAAGTATAAGCCTCAGTGCAGATTTCAAACATTTGTTCTACTTTCTTGCTGCTTCCTTGAATGACTATCCATGGTTATATTTGCAGATTTTAAAGGTGTATTCCTTAATACTTGTAATTAACTATCACCTTTCAAAAATACTGGATAGGCTGGATACAGTGACTCATATCCCAGCACTTTGGGAGGCTGAGGCAGGGGATCACGAGGTCTAGAGATCGAGACCATCCTGGCCAACATGGTGAAACCCTGTCTCTACTAAAAATACAAAAATTAGCTGGGCGTGGTGGCGTGCGCCTGTATGTAGTCCCAGCTTCTTGGAAGGCTGAGGCAGGAGAATCACGTAAATGTGGCAGGCCGAAGTTGCAGTGAGTAAAGATCGCACCATTGTACTCAAGCCTGATGACAGAGACTCTGTCTCCAAAAAACAAACAAACAAAAAAAGAATAATTTTGTGTAAATTGTATAATATCACTGGTTTTCAGAGCACCTTGTTGAATCTGATTTTGTGTGAACATTTGCATTCACAGTGAGAATTGGGACTTATCTCTTTGTATTGCTTAGATAATAACATGCTTTAAGCCCTTATGAAGTTTTCATGAATAGAGATGTGTTCAAAGAAGCTTTGGAACAAAGTGAGATGAGAGTCTTGGGTGTGGAAATTATTAATGTTTTAGTACTAGAGGGAATCTTAATGACTAAATACTTTAAATCTCTCATTTGAGATAGATATAAAATGAGGCCTAGAGGAAATTTAAAACCTGGCTAAGAGCAAGTAGCTAATGATTGAGATAACCAGGAGTAGAATTCAAGTCTTTGAACCCAATGCTTTTTCCACCTGAGAGCCAAGAAACTTCGAATCAATTATTTACTTAATCATTCCATTTCTTTTTCAGGAGGATGGAGGACAGGTATTTTGAAGAAAGCATCTGAGACTAGAAAGTATCTTTTTTTTTGAGTGTTGGCATACTGACTTCCTAAAATGTATTGCATGGGAAGGATTATTAGTCACTGAAGATCAGTGATAAGGTGGATAGTAGACTTAGTCTATCTTTTATTGGCAATTTACTTAATTCCTCAGTGCTTCTGTTTCTTCATCTGGAAAACAGCCACAATACCAGTATTGTCACAGATTGTTGTCATAATTATATGCATTGATGTAATGCAAATGCACTGTAAGTAATAGGTGGAACGTAGTGTTACTAATCATTAATTATGAGTTACTGTTGTTTACTGGATATCAGTTTAGGGAGTCATATGTTATTAATTCAAAATAGTAAGGCAGAAAGAGCATAAATTTTTATATCAGCCAGGATTGAAATCCCCTTGTTTACTATTTTTTTAGCTGTGGGATCTTATACAGATTAATACCTCCCCCAGAATGTCTGCCTTGCAGAGATGCAAGGATGAAGGCACCTAGCATAGTGCCTGGAACACTCACGCCATGTTGGTTTGGATTCTCTTCTTGTCTTTCCTGAGCATCAGCATGGCAGGTGATTACTGGAGGTCAGCACCGTTTTTACACATGTGTACTCTCCAGCATTGCATACATTGGGTTTTACTCGGAGTCAACTTCGTGTCAATTACTCTTTACCCCTTCTTTCCCTGCCCTGTTTCTCTATGTCTTTATCCCTCCCAGCACGTTCTAATTACAGAAATGTGTCAAATGTGCCTCATGTTTCTAAGTGTCCTTGAGATGGCCTTTTGGTTGTAACTTGATGTGCTTTCATTTCTGATAAGAACAAAAAAATTGTAATAGTTAATTAAAACCAGCTTTTGTTAATTTATGGGGTTCTCATCAAACCCAGTGCCATTCTCTTCATTAATAAAAACTTTTGTTTTTACAGTGGCAAGTATAAGCCAATTAACTAAGGGGTTATTGAAGTCTCTGGGCAACCTTCAAAAAGAAAACAGAAAAAACTCATACGCACATCCAAAGCCATGGAATCACCATCTCCTTGCCTTACCTAAGCATTCTGTAAGAACTGAATCCCACTCCTTCGAGGCATTTTGTGCTCCCAAGCCTCACTTTCCTTTCCTTTCCTCTGTTCACACTACATTTTTCAGAGGTGGCAAAGCTTTGTTGAGCGTCCATGCAGCCCCCAAGGACTGTCCAGCTTTCCCCAGCCTAGGGATGTAGAATTTGGAAGAGTCCCTGGAAAAGACTGACTTAGTCAAGGTGTACAGCAGATAACCTGATTTTTTATTGGCCCTGGCAGCACTGCCTAGAGAGAATGTTCGTAACAACAAAATGCTAACGGATGATTTTTCCACAGTGCTTGGCACCAACACGATGTCTTTCATCAGTAGGCGTTTTTCCACCTTCTTTTTGACAGACATGCTTGTGGGGACCAGACAAGCAAAAGTCTCCTCTGTTGCTTGGGTTTCAGTACAGTGTGTTCCTTCGATGATATCTCTGAGCAGTGGTAATGGGGAGGATATTAAAAAATAATGAGGATTTGGTAGGGGAAGGGAGAACCATCCCCAAAGGAGGCTGGGGAAGTTGCTAGAGTCCAGTTCCTAATCAGATTAGAATCACAAATGTGGTTCATTTCTACTGGGTAGTTCATTATATGTGTGGGAATAGCCTTTGAGCTGACTGTGAAGAGAATTTTGTCTATATTAAGTATTTTGAATTATTAAAACTAACATGATCAACATCAACTTTTAGAAATACTTTCATTAAAAAAACTTGGATATTTTATGAGTGTTCTAGTCCAAAAGTGGAGCAAATATCAGAAAAGAGATCAGAGGAGTGTTTAGTATGTCTGCTCTAATTTCAGATTTCAGTATTAGTCTGTAATGACTAACAATTGACAACAGGTCTTAAGAGTTTGCTGTGTATGGGAATAGCGAAGAGAAAAAGATCTTTATCTCTCCTTAAATTTTTTTGGAGTTTCACTTACAAATGGATGGGTAATGCAGAGGCATGAGGAAGTCTTAATATTTAACACTAAAATTAATAAGCATTTTGGATGGCTAACTAGGCAAGCAGTGTGTGATGCTCTGGAGGTTCAAATATGATTAACTTGTGGTCCCCAACTGCCTGCAGTTTTTAGATTTGAAAGAAGATAAACATAAATAACTGTAATGCAACATGAACTTAGAATGTTCTTTGGAAACAAAAAGGAAAACTTTTGCCAAGCAGAATTCAGAAAAGTTTAAGCCAGAAGATTCCGTTGAGCTTGATTGCATTTTTTTTCAGGGCTTTCACTAGGTGAAAATGGATAAAAGAAGCTCTAAGTAGATGAAACAGCATGTGTGAAAGAGTAGAGATGTGGGTGTTGGTCATCTGTAGTGGTGTAGCATAGGGAAAGAGTAGGGAAATATCTGGGCAAGTAGGCAGAGGCCAAATTTTGAAGAGCCATGAGTATAATGGAAAGAATTTAGGCGTCTCTGCTGTGTAGAATAACTATTCTCAATCTGGACAATGAAGGAATATTCCCTTTATTGGGCATATCAGAGTTAGGAAAGGGACTTGACCAAATAACACATTTCTTTGGAGATGCTGAAATGACCCAAGTGAAAGTCATTGCCAGAATAACCCATTGATAGTGTGTCGTTACACTATCTCAGCTGTGCTAGAGCGGAATTCAGATTAAGAACAGTTGTTTATTTCACCTCTGGCTCCCATTGGAATCTTTTGCGGCGCTTTAAAGACACCTGTGCAAAGGCATCATCTCAGACTAAATTAAATGAGGGTTTCTGGGGATGGGCCTGAGCACCAGTGTCGTCCACAAAACTCTCCAGGTGATTCTAATGGGAGCAGGGCTTGAGAAACAATTTGTTAGAAGGATAAAAATTGTGCCCCTAGGAAGAAAGGGTGATCAAAACAGGATGGTTTAATTGGCATTGTCCTCTCAGAGCTAGTAAGTTTGAATCTTTCTTACTAAGAGATGGACATACATTATTATAACAGACTATTTGCAGGTGAGAAGAGGATGTGATTAAAAATGAAAGCAATTGAAGCAAACAAATTAAGAGTAAAGGAAGGTAGGTGAAACTTAAAAACTGGAAAGATATCAAACCTCAGCACCTATCTCTTTTCAAATTATGTATTGGGGCCAAATCAGAAGATTTTTAGCAGGGAGAGTGAGAGAAAGGGGAAATCTTGAGATTTTCTTTATATGTCTTCAAGAACATTGATCTAAAAATAAATGGAGGGTTTATAATTGGATACTGCTTACAAGCACATGTTCAATGTGTAAGTAAAGTTAACAGGATATAAAGGCATTTTGTTTCCTTGACCTGGCATTATCTGTAGCTTCCTTTGTAAGGGACTGATCTTGACATTTCCTAAAGATTCTCAGGATCCTGGGCAAAGATTGGGAGTACATGATTATTAACCAAGTTCTGGTCTGTATTAGAATCACCAAATCATTACCAGTTTTTCTAGCTATGTATCTGGATAAAGGAGGGGGAACAGCACATAGTATCCATGTACAAAGTAGAAGTGGTAGCTAACAGGAAATAAAAATAGTGTTTAAAGATTAACTTTCCTAAAGCTTCAGTTCATGGTATGCATGAACTTGAGATGCTTTGTTTATAATAGAGCCAGACACATTTTGAAATAATTGGTACGATATGGACAGAGAATGAATGAGGTGCTTATTCCTTTAATCACTTTGAGTTGCTCTGCCACACTGAGGTCATGAACACAACCAAGACAAAATTGGAATGATCAAAAGAGGTTATGAAACAAGAAAAGTCAAAGGCAAGTGTGTTTTTGGGGGGTGAGGGGCAGAGAGAGGCAATTAAATTTTAGTGATCCAGAAAGATTTCTTACTATCGTACTATCATCTCAGCGTCTTGGTGTGCAGTACGTGGAAATTCATTGTTTTCCTTCTTACTTGGTCATTCTCCGTATCAGTGAATACAGTATGTGAGGAACCCATTCACGGAGTCTGTGCCTGGTAATCTGCCCCCTACTACCTTGGGTGTTTGCAACAGAGGAAGGGTATTGGAAGACGACAGTATTCACAAAGACTGCATGAAAGAGCATGGACCTGTTCAGAAGACTGGAATCCGGGGCATATCCGGGGAAGAGACAAAAGCTAATAGTGGAGAAGCTGGTCAGAAAACAGATCAGAAGAGCTGTTGATGTGTCTGTGCTAAAGAGTTAGTGGTAGTCTGTAAGTAATAGCTAATTATTGGAGAGATTTTAAGGACTAGGGATCTGCATTTATTATTATTTTTTTCAAAATCTTCTTGGAACTAAAGTGGCTACATTTGAGTCAAGAAAATGCTCATTGCCTTTGTCCAGTGAAAGATTGAGGTGGTGGGGGTGACGAGAAATCAGTAACGCTTGATCAATAGCATGTTGAGGATGAGAGAGAGCAAGAAATTCAGCATGACATCAGGTTTCTGGATGTGCTGACTGGAGGTGATGAGGCCATTAATGGTGAGGAGGAATTTCAGAGGAGGAACATTGGGATTTGGCAACAATGAGTTCACTTTCCAACCTGTTGGATCTGAGGCAGCTGGTTAGATATTTAAGTAGATTAATCCAGAGGATAGTTGAAAATATGATCTCAAGGTACCTAGTGTCATTAATCATGTGAGTATATGAGATCATCTAGAAAGATCACACTGGGGCCTATCATGGGGAGGGGGGAGGGGGGAGGGATTGCATTGGGGAGTTATACCTGATATAAATGATGAATTGATGGGTGCTGATGAGTTGATGGGTGCAGCACACCAACATGGCACAAGTATACATATGTAACAAACCTGCACGTTATGCACATGTACCCTAGAACTTAAAGTATAATAAAAAAAAAAAAGATTGTATAGTGTGAGAAGGAAAAAAATGCAAGCAATATGCTAAGAGAACCACACTTAAGGGATGAATGAGTCTACAGATTGACTAGGGGCAGCAGAGAAGTAGGAGGTGAACAAAAGGAGAGAGGTGGAATCGAGTTGAGGGAAGCAGAATTTCAGTGCTTCTGGAACAGTCAACTCTAACCAATGTGGCAGAGAGGTCAAAAATCACTGAAAAGTGCTGATTGAATGCAACAGTCAAATCATGGAGTTTCAGTAGGATAGTGGGGATGGAAGCCTAGTAACTGGGTGAAAAGTGAATAAATGAGAAAAATAAAGCATGGGTTGAGTGGTTTTTTTTTTTTTTTTTTTTTTCAAAACTCTGCTGCAAAGGAAAAGAGGTAGGGTTAGAAAGTGCAATAGCTAAAGGCATTTAAGAAGGATTTTGGTATGTCTGTTTTTGCTTTAGAAGCATAGAGCATGTAGACAGTAGAGGGCATGGGGCTGGGAAGCATACCCAGAACCAAGAGCAAGCTAATGGAGCCACTGGGCTCTGATCTGTCAGGCGTTAGAGAGACAATAATAATGACAGCAAACTGAAATAGTAAACACTCTCCAAACACTCTTCTGTATTTTGTTTTACATATATTAATTTGCCTCCCTGGCATATCTGCTCTGTCAAGTACATTTTATTATCCCCATTTTGCTTACAAAAAAACTGAGGTACAGAGAGGTGAACTTTACTGCCCAATTTGTATTCTGCCCACTACACTAAAGAAATGCATCACCTCCAAGCTGTGAAAATGATATATAGCTTTACATGTCAGCTTCAACAGATTTAGAAGATCGTTGATAGAGTGGTAGGAAGAGGAGGAGGTGGGGGCCAGAGCTTTTGCTGTAGATACAAGATTTCATCTTGTGGAGTTTATAATCTGATAGGGGAGGCAGAAACTCAGTAATTTCACCAAAAAATATTTCCCTTATTAGGGAAAGTTTCACCATGCAATATGTCTTTGCAATTCTTTCATATCATTAAGAAGTTGAGGATTGAGTAAAATTAATTGCTTCTTGAATATTTGATTCTTAATCTTGAAAGAAGGTTTAGTTGAGAGTAACAGCTGAGAGTTAGTTTGTTGTGACAGAACCGAACTAGTCATTAGAATGAAATTAAAATGTGGGTGAGTAATTCAGGGTGGTAATCAGGGCTAAGATGTGGGTGGAAGTGGACAGGAAAAAAAGAGAGAAATGAAGATGGAAATGATACAGTGTGGAAACAAAGATTATCTTGATCTCACAGTTGAGTGAAGCTCGAAATTACTTTTAGGGAATTGGTAGTAGAACTCACAGAAGGCTAGGTAAACTTCCATATTTGCAGTACATTGCTTATTCTGATTGCTTGAGCTTTTCCTACTTTTGTGCCTGTCCCTCTACAAAGGTAGCATTGTTTGAAAATTTTAAAAAGTAATTAGGAATTTGTTAGTCTCTTGCTCTGCTATTAGCATTCGCAACAGAAACTAACAGTAAGATTTATCCAAATATTTCTATGTTCCAGGCATAACGCCTACTATTTTATATGAAGTATCTCATTTTACTTTTGTAAAAGTCTTAGAGATGGCTCGCTATTATTCCTACTTTACACTTGAAGAAACTCAGGCTTAGGGACACAGTGTTCCCTGTCTAAGGTCATAGAACTTGCAAGTGCCTAAGCCAGGACGTGAACCAGGTGGTGTGACTCCAAATTCAGGCACTCAGCGCTCTGCACTGCACAAGAAATAGACAATGTCCTGAGCCACTTCCCTCAGAGTTGGCTCAGAGCTACCATGTCCACGTATGAGAAGATTAGCCTTCAAAAAACTTTGTCTTTCAGTTCTCCTGACGATAGCTCTTTAGGAGTTTTTTCTTGAGAATGAATATTAAGGAAAAGTTGAACCTAGTAAAAAATAGGTAAAAGTTAGCTTTTTTTTTTTTTTAACACCAGATAAATGGTAGATCTCTTCATAATTCAATCTGCTGAACTATGCAAACATAGTATAAAAGTTATCTCAATGAAGGTAGACGAGCTTCCCATGTTTATACCTTTTCTTCCAAGGCTGTCCAAAATATTTCTTTACTTTTTCAATGCAAAAAGGAGCTGTACTTGTATGTGCTTAGGTGTTCTAGATATTTGTGCTGAGAAGTGGAGAGAATCTTGATAAGGGAGGCTCTTGGGACAGTGACAGTGAATATAACTATCCCCGTGATTTTTATCCATCCATCTCTTCTAAGCTATGTACTCACTGTGCTACCTGCTGGGATACATGTATAAAGACGATACTGTCACCATTTTCATCTTGTGGAGTTTATAATCTCATGGGGGAGGCAGAAATTAAGTTGACCAAAAATATTTAATTACTGTTAAACTGGATTTTGAAAACTCTAATCAAATTCTAAATTTGATTGCTTTCCAGTTAACTGTCATGGGATGAATAGCTTTGAATGCTCAGGAACGGGCTAGTTAATGACTACGAGTACTCTAGCTCTGTGCTAATAAGTGTACAGTTACAGACTCAGTGCGTTAAAATAAGTGAGGCAATAAGCATTAAAAAGGCTACTGTCTTACATAGTTTAAAGTGCTGTGTAAGTAGAATAAAATGGCATACTGTAATATATTACGTTTTATATTGCTTACTTATTGCTATATTATGAAACAGACAGAAATACTAATCTTGGGCCGCTTTTATAGGGAAACTTTAAAAAAGTAAGTTATCATGGCGTCTTCTCTTGCTTTTTGTGTCTGCTGTATTGTCTTGGAAACTCAGTGAAAGAGACCTTCTAAGGCGACTGGGAGAACAGCAGCTCTAAGCCAGAGGAGCTCTAAACCTATTTTTTTCTTGACAGTTCTCTTTTATGAAACCAAACGCCAAAGTTATAAAACAGAGATTCAAGCATGTCCAAAGCTTTATTAAAAGTCATGTGTTTGATATGAAAACTGGGTAAGAGTTCTTAAGTAACAGATGTACTTTAAACCTTAATCCATGAAAATTATCTCCCGTGAGCTCAGGCTAGATGAACTTGTGCTTTGACTCCTGCCTGTTTAGGTCCCTGGAAAATTCAGAGTGAAATGTACACCTTTATGGATTCTTGAAAGAATGTCTCTGTATTTCCCTGCAATAGGGCCATGCTACAGTGGCACCATGATGGTATTATTGAGTTTCTAAATTCTTACATTTGTTCTTAATAAAGTCATTACTTTCTTTCCCACTGAATTTTCCTACAGGCCCAGTTTGAACTTCGGGCATTTCATATCCGGGGCGAGCATGCAGTGATAACAGCGAGACTAGAAGAAACCATCGAAAATCTGAAACACGAGCTAGAACACAGATGGCGAGGGGGTTGTGAAGAGAGGAGAGATGTGTGCATTTCCACCAATGATGACTGCCCTCCAAAGACCTTCAGAAATGTGTGCATCCAGACAGACAGAGAGACCTTCCTCAAGCCCTGCGAAGGCGAAAGCAAGACAACCAGAAGTAATCAATTAGTACCCAAAAAGCTGAATATCTCCTCTTTAAGCCAGCTCTCCCCCCCAAATGACCACAAAGACATCCATGCAGCACTCCAGCCAATGGAAGGCATGGCATCAAATCAGCAGAAGGCATTGCCTCCGCCTCCCGCACCGCCCTTGCCAACATCCATCCCTCCCCCGCCACCCCTCCCCCTGGGACTTGGATCTTTGTCTCCGGCACCTCCAGTGCCACCTGTGAGTGCTGGGCCACCGCCACCACCGCCGCCGCCTCCTCCACCGCCACCTCT
>NW_012123709.1:8223613-8244160 GCF_000951035.1 Colobus angolensis palliatus
CCAACCCTGGAGTGCCGCCTCCTGCTCCACCACCGCCAGGACTTGCACCCCCACCTCCCCCTGGACTCTTCTTTGGACTTGGCTCTTCTTCCAGTCAGTGTCCTCGAAAACCAGCCATTGAACCCAGTTGTCCCATGAAACCTTTATACTGGACTAGGATACAAATAAGTGATAGGAGGTAAGTTCTCTCCTATCCCATTCTCAGCGTGTGAATTCCTAGGATTTGGCCCAAGTGATATTTTATTCTTACCGGGTCAGTATCTCCATAGTGTAGCACCCATTATCAAGTGTGATAGAGTGAATACTTGGATAAACAAGGTTGGGATGTTTGGGGAGAATGTCTGTCTCCAGCAGGGCCTCTCTGTATTCTCTGAAGATGCTGGGAGAAACAATGTGTTTCAGTGTTAGGTTTTTCTCCAAGGCACATGGTCCATTTTATAGACTGGATAAGAGTCCGAGTCTAAGCCGGGGCTTTCCCCAACATCGCTACAATTGATGAGTAATCATAAAGAATTGAACCTGATTGCATGCTGAAGGCTCACGGAGGATTTTTAGAATTCTTTGTACTGTCTTGTTTTTAAATGCTATAATCAACCCTGTAATACAGACATTGAACAGAAATGGGTGTTTTTCCATTTTTATTAAAAGAATGAGACATGGCTAAGTTAGTTCTTTAGATCAGAGTCTTAAAATATAAAGTCTCTTTGCTTAAACTCTATTTCTTCTAACTGCTAATTACTCTTCCGTCTTCCTTTATACCTTGATGCCCTTCAGAGAAAGTGTCAGTATGTGGACAGCTGAAAGCGTCTTCCATTTGTATCGATTGTTAAGCAGGGTTTGTAAAGCAGCAAGGTAGAGTTGCTTGGAAACATCCATTCAAACAGTTTTGAGCGTGATTTGTTCTGCCTTATTTCTGAGCCTGGAAGGAGGATAGTGAAAGAGAGCTTAAGTTGTCTCTTGACCACTTTCTCCGTTAAAGTTTGTTTGTAAAGGACAGCAAATACAGGACACATTTTACAGCTTTTCCCAAGTCATGATGTGGTAGTGCATTCTTCAATTTATATAACGTTTTGCTTAGGGAAGGCAGGATATGAAACAAAATAACACACAACTCACAATGATAAAACAACTAGAAATCCCTGTGAAGGAGTGGGGAATACCCTAAAACTGAGCATATGTGCTTCATATTTTCCCCTTTCCTCTCACAAAAAATAAGGGCCAAGAGTTTGTTTTTGGAACATCCCGATACTTCTTTTTTTCAAAATTCAATTATACTTTGTAATTTCCCAAATGAATGGTTCATAAAAAAGTGAGGAGATGATCCTGTAATAGCTTCTGCCATTAGCTAAAGTACTAGTATTCCCTTCTTCCCAATAAAGACTCAGACATTTCCTAAAAAACCATTTCCCAGAATATTTATTTTGAGTCATGTTTCCTTATTAGTGTTCTCAAATTGGTGCACAGCCGTTCCAGGGCAATGCCTCCCACCTGTAAGCCCTGAACGAGTGTGTCTGACAGCACGGGGAGCTGTTCCACACCTGTGTCCCACTAGCCTGCCTTCACTTCCTTCCCCGAGGGACTTCATGAGCCACAGATAACTGTAGACCACAGCAGCCACCAAAGAGTCCCACTGGGAGATACAGGCCCTTCGCACACGACCGAGGGAAAGCTGGAGATCATCATTGTCTACGTTGTTTCCTGCTTATGTAGTTGGCCATTTTGAGAAGAAAAACAATTGAATACTGAAGGTCTCATTGGTTTCATCATATATCTAGGGCTTTACTTTTGAGCAAAATGAAAAGTGGATGAATAGGACATCAAGAGAGCCCGGCTTGGTGCGCATTTGAGCCTGAAACGGGGGCTGCCCCTCTCTGATGTGTTAAGACTGCAACATGGGCACTTCCTGGTGGTACCACATATTCAAGTTCTTTTATTATGGGTCTCTCCAACTTTCTGTACCTATTAGCACTACTACTTCTAAGTGAAAATGATTCAAAGAGCCTGTGGAGTATTTGCATAGGAGCAAAAGTGCAATTATTTGGGATACCTTCTCATAAAGGAGGCAAAATCGTATTTTAATACTTTGTGCAACTAGAGGAGTAAGTAGTTTATATAATGATTGCATCATAAATGTTGGTCTTGCTCTTCTGGGAAGCCAGAAACAAAATGTGAATTTTCAGCATTATGTATACACTGCTTCTCATCTACCTAAATTGCTTTTGACTCCTGGTATGAACTGATTTTTTCTCTTTCAACATTTTGCCTTCTTGGGTGTCTGTTTTGTGATTTCTAGACTAAGCAAGAGACACTTAAAGCAAAATAAATCCTCATCTAACTACCTTTTCATCTTCTTAGTAAGTTTCTCATTTTTCTCCTTGTCTTTCTTTCTTTCTCTCTCTCTCTCCCTGCCTGCCTTTTGAGCTAGAATGGTATATTCAGTGGTCAGCTGACCACCATGGCAGGTCGTTCGTTGTGAAGCAGGTCCTTATTGTTGCCCTGCCAAATGCTGGCTGTCCCCAAATCACTGAGAGGCAGTGTTCCAAAATTTTCATTCAGTATTGGAAATGCCTTTCCCATAGAAATAGTGTTGTAAATGGTGATCAGGTGCTTAAACTGATCACCATTGACTCCCAAAGCCAATTTACTCCACAATGTAAGTGAATTATATTACTCGTTACACTGGCCTGACCTCAGAGTCCATGGAACTAGAGCCAAGCAGGTGCAGGAAGTGGGGAAGGGGCTGAGCGGTTGGCCTGACACACTGCATCACCTCCCTCTAGGCGTCACCCCTCAGCTGCCCAGAACCTTCCCGAGACCCAGACCAGTGGCCCTTAACATGCCACATGCTCACTCCAGAATTCCTGACTGACTTCGTTAGTCAAGATCCCACTTCTCCCCACTGCTCCCCCAGCACCACAGAGATAAGCACTTAACATTAAGGGTGCTTATGTTTCAGGCTGAAGTTAAGTGAGTAGCAGAGGGATATGGCTGAGGGAGGAACACATGCATTGATGTGCTTCACTGGAAATGTTCTAGCCCTTGGATTGGGTAATGGTTTCCCAGGTGTTCATTCTATTGTTATACTTTATAACTTCCATATGTCATACTATTACATGGTTCAACTCTTGGCAAAATCATCATTTGAAAAATAAAAAGTAGAGGAGAGAAGAGGTGAATGTGGCCAAAACCAAGATGTCATATATCATGGGAAAGGCAGATCTGTTGCAAAATGTGAACACTCAGACCTGAGGAGCCAGGGCTGCCAACTGTTTTAAATATCAAAATCTCCTGTAGTATCCAAAAATTCTGTGGACCATTCCATATAATAATAGTTATCTTTTTAGTTTTCACTGAGGAAAATATGTATGGAAACAAAGCTTTTGGATGTTATGGATTGTAACATGTACATATGCTTGATAAACAGTAAGTATATAGACGAAATTTGTGGGCATTGAGAATGTTTATTATTATTATTATTATTTTGAGATGGACTCTCATTCTGTTACCCAGGCTGGAGTGCAGTGGCACAATCTCAGGTCATCACAATCTCCATCTCCTGGGTTCAAGCAATTCTCCTGCCTCAGCCTTCCAAGTAGCTGGGATTACAGGCGCCACCACCACGCCCAACTAACTTCTTTTATTTTTAATAGAGATGGGGTTTCACCATGTTGACCAGGCTGGTCGTGAACTCCTGACCCCAAGTGATCTGCCCACCTCAGCCTCCCAAAGTGCTTGGATTACAGGTGTGAGCTACCACGCCTGACCAGTGGGCATTAATAGTGTTTGAAATTAAGATAAGAAAGTAAACACTTGGGAGATGTGTGCTGACTGAGGGTCCCTGAGGAGTGACCACTGGAGTCGGCTCACAGATGCTGTTCTGTTACACCTGATCCTCAACAGCCTTTCTTTCTTGCCTTCAAAACTAGGGTGCCTCTGTTTCTGGAAGACGAAAGAGCACGGTTTCCCGATGGCTGCTTTAGTTGAAATCCCGTGAGGTGCATTGGAGGAGGTTTTTGGTTGGTTTTTGTTGTTAGTATTGTGCAGGGGACTGAGATACTAGGAATCATGTATTTTAAAATAGGCACAGCCTGTTTACGTATTAAGGACCCTACAGAGTTTACCTGCATGAATCCTAAAAACTATATTTAAAAGTAGTTGAAAAAGTCCAAAGAGGAGGCAGATCTTTACTTTGGTACTCCATTTTCATTCTACTTCAGATTTAGCCTGTCCAAGTCTCAAATTGGTTATCTTTTCAGCCTTTATACGATGCCCATTTTTACACATCATGGAAATGCCAAATGCCACAGACTGAAGGAAGAGCAGCTTGGGTGCCCCCAGGAATCCGAATCCCAGGATTTCTAGTCTTAAGGAGTTTCTCTAGAGCTCTATCTTTGTACCTAATGACAATTTTTTTTGGAAATATGTCTGTGTGTGTTTTAATGTTCTATAGTATATTTTGAGTTTAACAAATGCATAACATAAAAAGCTTTTCTCCAAGCATTATTAGAGTTTTATGTGTTTTTTTAGAAAAATGAAATTAAAAAATGGATTTGAGAAAGATTTCATTGTATTATATTCTCTCCTGTTTTGGTTCTTATGGTTAACTTGTCATTTTCTCTTTTAAGCCAAAATGCTACACCAACCCTATGGGACTCCTTAGAAGAACCTGACATTCGGGACCCTGGTGAATTTGAGTATTTATTCTCCAAAGATACAACTCAACAAAAGAAAAAACCTCTGTCAGAGACTTTTGAGAAAAAAAACAAGGTCAAAAAGGTACTGAGTGATTATGCCAAAGCTGTAATTATATATTATATAGGGAAATGGTATATATATATATATATCGTATACACATACCTATACATATATGTGTGTGTATCATGGGAATTTAGTACATATTCTGTGTGTGTGTGTGTGTGTGAGATTCATGGGAGTTCATTACATGCTGTTGGTGCTTTCCCTGTTTTCAGGAAATGTTTCAGAAGGTTTTGCGTGGCAGATGGCAAAGGGAGCCAATCGTTCATGAAATCTGTGCTTGCTATTTTGGCCATATCTTCTGAATTTTCAAACTTTAATCTGGACTTTTTCAGCCATTAATTCTATTGAAATAAAAATAAAATTTAATTTGTAGTTAGTGAAAGTAGTCTATAGGTTATATGGAAAATAGGTTTTATTTATAATTTCATTCGTTTAGCAAATATTTCGTAGGGGTTTACTATGCTAGGCATTTGTTCTAGGCCTGCACTGTCCAGTATGGTAACATGTGGCTATTAAATATTGAAAGTAAACAAAATAATTTAGTTCTTTAATTGCACTAGCCACTTTCCAATTTTGTTCTTATGCCTAGTGGCTGCTGTATTGGATAGCACAGATACAAAACATTTCCATTGCATAAAAAGCTCTGTTGGACAGCACTGTCTTAAGCATTGGGATGTATTGAGGGCAAAAATAACAATAATAATAATAATAATAAATCCTTGCCCTGTGGAGCTTATATTAACAAACACTAAACACAAACCCTGTCAATCCCATAGTTGTGCAGGGGAAGGAGGGTCGATTTTAGTAGGGTGGGGGTGGAGTCTGCAATTTTAAATGGGGTGTTCAGGGTAGGCCTCATTGTGATGGTGACTTCTGAGTAGTGACTCAAGGACTTGAAAACTGAGAGGCACCAGCCTTCTGTAAGAGAATGAGTTCAAGACTGCCAAGCAGTCAGAGACAACCATGAGGATGAATCACAGCTCTGCCACACACTGACTGTGAGATCTGAGGCAACGGTCCTAGGTCCTTTCACTCTCTGTGTCTGGATCCCTGCACCATAGCATGAGATGATGTCTGCTCATAATGTTCCTCTAAGTAATTACTCAATGAGGTAATCCATGTATGAGGCTCAGCATAGTGCCTGGCTCACTGTCAGTGTTCAACCTAAGATAACTGCCCTTGTTTTTGCTACTGTTACTACCATGGCTACCATTTCCCTGTTTTAGTGGGTTTTTGGTTGGTTAGTTTTTCTTATTTTTAATAGTAGCAGAAATGGTGTCGAGGAAAAAGTTCTGCTATTGACTTGCTATGTGAGCTTGGGCTGGTTGTCTTCCTTGCCGTATTTTCCCTTCTCTATAAGGAAGGATTAACAGGCCGGATATGGTGGCTCATGCCTGTAATCCTAGCAATTTGGGAGGCTGAGGCGGGTGGATCAGCTGAGATCAGGAGTTCGACACCAGCCTAGCCAACTTGGGGAAACCCCGTCTCTACTAAAAACACAAATATTAGCCGGGTGTGGTGGTGGGTGCCTGTAATCCCAGCTACTCAGGGGGCTGAGGCAGGAGAATCGCTTCAGCCCAGGAGGCGGAGGTTGCAGTGAGCTGAGATCGCCGCATTGCACCCCGGCCTGGGCAACAAGAGCGAAACTCCGTCTCGAAAAAAAAGGATTAACAATATCTGACCCACCAGGATGCTGTGAAATTCACATCTAAGCAGGTTTGAGGCAGTGTTTTGAAAAGTGTGTAATGTTGAATGAAACCATCAACCTGCCTTTTTTCTTTTTTTTTTTTTGAGATGGAGTCTTACTCTTGTCACCTAGGCAGGAGTGCAATGGTGTGATCTCGGCTCACTGCAACCTCTGCCTCTGGGCTTCAAGCAGTTCTCCTGCTTCAACCTCCCAAGTAGCTAGGATTACAGGCATGCACTACCATGCCCGGCTAATTTTGTATTTTCAGTAGAGACGGGGTTTCACCAAGTTGGCCAGGTTGGTCTTGAACTCCTGACATCCCAGGTGATTCTCCCACCTCAGCCTCCCAGAGTGCTGGGATTACAGGCGTGAGCCACCGCGCCCGGCTACCTTTCCTTGTTAAATTACATCGCGGGGTTCATCATCAGTTCATTTCTCAAGTAATATAATGATTATGAAATTAGCTGCAAATTACAGGGGAAAAATGGAAAATGTCTGAATTCAGCTTTCTGTTAATCAAATCAGATTTTCCTACTGACTTCAATTATGGATAAAAATCATGATCAAAATGTTTCATCTCTCAAGGTCACTGTAATTGTGTTGTCTTAATAAAAATATCCAAAGAAGTATTAAAGGAAAATTTTAAGAGGCTATATTGCATGGAACAATTTGAATTTTTCTAATAAATTGGCTCTGTGACGCCACCCAAATCTCATGTCAAATTGTACCTACATGTCCAGGGGGGACCTGGTTGGAGGTGATTAAATCGTGGGGGTGGATTTCCCTTCTGTTCTCCTGATAGTGAATGAGTTCTCACGAGGTTTGGTTGTTCCATAAGTGTCTGGTGCCACTCCCACCCCACCCTCTGTCTCCTGCTGCCATGTCGGTAGTATCTTTATAGCAGTGTGAGAATGGATTAGTACAAATAGTAAGTTCCAGACAAATTCGGGCAAAAAAAAAGTCAGCTGATTTACATAGAATGTATTCCCATTCAATTAGATTCATATGAGATGGAGGTAAGCCTGCTTTGTAGCCAGGCTGGCTTTTTCAGTGCCATCTATAGAAAACAGAAGACTTGTTTCTACTGAATGGCAAAAGGAAAATCTCTGTGTTCCAAAGCCAACTTCAGTTTGCCTCTTTCAAGAAGGCTTCCCTGACTAACCAGAAACTCCACTGAATGCTTTCTTTTGTTCTTTATTGCTTCTTAGATGGCTATTACTCTTTTTATTTCTCTCCAGATGCTTGAAAACATGTTTTCTCATAGAACTATTCACTTCTGTGTTGGTGAATGAATATTTGTTTTTAAAACTTCAAAGCATTTGGTCATTTATTCTTATTTCTTGTAATAGTTTGCCTGTTCAACAAAAGATTTTAACCAAGGCAGTTAATAATTAGTACTTGATACGTATATTTTGTTTCTCTCTCTGAGGGGGAAAATAACACTTCATTTAAACTCTTTAAATTTTCTGAACAGGGTGGTTGCCACTGCCCCATGGAATCCATATACTTGTGTAGTGCTTGCTTTTCTCTGTAAGTAAGTGGAGGCAAAAAATTGGGTCTACTGGGCTTTGTGGTAATATGCAGCTTAGAGTTTTCAGTGAGCTTTGTGTCCTACCTTAGAGCTGAGGTTTTAAGTTTTAAATAGCAAGCTGAATTGATGCCAGAAAACTCCAAACCTGCCTCCTGTGATCTTTCCTCCATGCCTGTGGCCAGATTTCCAACATCAAGATGGATCCCTTGGTCTCTTTTGAGAGTCAGAGGTTTGTTTTCTTTCCTCTTGAAAATGAAAGTGGTTTTAGAGGTGGTAAGCAACTGAGAAGTTTCAGCACTGAAGGCCAACTCCTTCAGCTGGATCATGGAATGGTTCCCATATGAGAAGACCAGGAGGATACTTGCCAAATAGGTCTTTTTATAATGACTGAACAAGAGGAAGTGCTGGGTACATTACTGGATTTCAAAATCCAGGATTCTGAGTCTTAGCTATAGGGCCTCAGCCAGCATTGAAACGTGAATATGAATATCTTTTTGTTGTTGTTGTTGTTTTGAGACAGAGTTTCACTCCTGTCGCCCAGGTTGGAGTGCAATGGTGTGATCTCAGCTCACTGCAACCCCCGCCACCAGGGTTCAAGCAATTCTCCTGCCTCAGCCTCCCAAGTAGCTGGGATTACAGGCACCCACAATCAAGCCCAGCTGATTTTTGTATTTTTAGTAGAGACGGGGTTTCACTATGTTGTCCAGGCCAGTCTCGAACTCCTGACATCAGG
Source organism: Colobus angolensis palliatus (assembly GCF_000951035.1). Lineage (NCBI taxonomy): Eukaryota > Metazoa > Chordata > Mammalia > Primates > Cercopithecidae > Colobus > Colobus angolensis. The sequence continues at coordinate 8,232,323 of NW_012123709.1, forward strand.
TGATCCACCTGTCTCAGCCTCCCAAAGTGTTGGGATTACAGGCGTGAGCCACTGCACCCGGCCATGAATATCCCTTAAATAGAGCTGGTCTTCATCCCTCAGCACATTTCACATTTATGTTTCAGAAGTAATGGACAGAATGATCAAGAGTCTGTGGAACTCAGATATTAATTTGTAGCTTCAACTACTAAAATAGTATTTAAATTTCATGTCACTGGCACTTGTTTAAGCATGTATATATATATATGTATTGTCTCAAACTAGGCAGGAAGTCTGTTCTGTAATATCATGTAGTCTAAGAATTAGAAGAAATCTTACCCATCGTCTAACTGTGTTCTGGTTTTGGCACCTGAGAAACTAAGACCTAGAAAGATAAAGTGACTTGTAGGGGTTTGTACACTTTTAACTGGGAAGACATTGATGATGATGAACACTTGTTCATCAGCGTGTGTCTGCATTTCCCCTTTATTTAAATGGTAACTTGCCACCTTGGTGATAGTATCAACTTTTATTGGGGTGATTTATTTGAAGTTTATGAATGAGAGTAGCCATTATTAAAATCATCAACAAAATATAGCCACACTTCTGCAAATCCAAAATATTTCCCATTGTGTAATCACAGTTTTCTTCAGAGTCTTCCAATAGGAAGCCAAATCTTTGAGTAAAAAGATGTGCCTTCTATGTAACTCCAGCAAAAGGCGTATGTAGATTTGGAGCTGGTGTTCTTCTTTGACCTTATCAATTCCATTTAAAATATTAGCTATAATAAAATCAATTTATTACTAATTATTACAAATTTGTATTGCATACGTAGGTAGATGCCATTCTCATTTGTGATACTAGACCACTCTGCCACTACAAACATGGCGGTAACCAAACTGAGAACCAGAGCTCAAGATACCAGCTCTCAATGGAACCACCACCACTTGCTACTATCTCTTTTTTTTTTTTTTTTTTTTTTTTTGAGACGGAGTCTTGCTCTGTCGCCCAGGCTGGAGTGCTGTGGCCGGATCTCAGCTCACTGCAAGCTCCACCTCCCGGGTTCACGCCATTCTCCTGCCTCAGCCTCCCGAGTAGCTGGGACTACAGGCGCCCGCCACCTCGCCCGGCTAGTTTTTTGTATTTTTTAGTAGAGACGGGGTTTCACCGTGTTAGCCAGGATGGTCTCGATCTCCTGACCTCGTGATCCGCCCGTCTCGACCTCCCAAAGTGCTGGGATTACAGGCTTGAGCCACCGCGCCCGGCCCACTTGCTACTATCTCTTATTTTTTTCTCTCATAACATTCAGAAGAAGTCCTTTAACCTTCTCACACTGATTTCTTCTCTACAAAATTGGGAATAACACCCCCTTAATATGGTTATTACAAGGATAATATGAAATTATAATCATACATTAAGTATTCTTTACATTAATCTCTTAGTTTATGAACGAATTTGAAAGCTTTGGAAAGAAATTCTTAAACATCTTTGATTCCCAGGGTTTTTAAGGTCTTAAACCATTAATGTGTCGATTCCTGACACTGTTTGCAAATGGGAGTCTCTAGGTCATTCTTGTTTTTCAGTATTCATGGAAGTATACCACAACTTCCTTTAGTGATACATTCGAACATCTAGTAGTTCATGTCATGTTTGTATAGTCTCTTTTCACTGAACGATTAGGAGTTTCCCCTGTCAATATGTCATATTTACACTATCTTTAAGTGACGTTTGTTCCTGAGCAAGGTAGGTCAGCACCTTGTGAAGGAGCCAGAAATCATCTGCCTTCATTGTCTGAGATTCTTCATTGTCTGAAAAAAAAAAAAACTAGATGCTCTAATAAACTTTCCAGTTGTGTTTTAAACTTGCCCAACAGCTTTCTGAAAATCAGCATGACCTGCCAATATTCCTCCTTTTTTGAGATGCCGTGATCTGACTAAATTATAAATCATCTCTGTTTGTTTCCTGTTCTGTAAGATACGTAAAAGCATTCCTCTGTCTCCCTCTCCCTCTCTGTCTCTCTGTCTTTTTAATAGATATTTCTTAAGAATTAATGAGATAATGGCTATTCCCCAGGCACTTGAGGGGAAGGGGGTTGTGATGGTTCAGGAGACACTAGTCTGTTGAAACTTTGTGGTGCCAAAAGCCTTCAGCATTGATTGTAATTTGGTCACTTTGGCAAGGATCATAGCTGTAATTCTCAAATCCCAGACTGCGTGTCTCAGTTTACTGAGGAGGGGAGAAGGGTGGAAGAAGAACATTGTTTGGAAGCCTGTTCATAAATTTATAGGGTTTTCATAACCTGTTGCCTTCCAAGTTTATATTATTTCAGCTTTGGTGTACAAAGATAATTTCTCTGGGCTCCCTTGGTGTAAGGTATGTGCATTATTTTTTTCATATAGGGGGTGGCAATAAGTTGATCTGCCCCTTTACATTTTTCACGTGTTGATAAATGAGCAGTGGGGTTAGGGATTGTCATCTCTAGAAGTGAGTGAAATAACTTGCCCGTGTGTTGATTGTACTAATACATGACCTGGGGGCCTAAATGAGTGATATCTGGAATGATCAGGGCTTTCCTGTTCTTCACTTTAAGGACTCCTGACTGGCCACATTTACTGAAAGGAAACAGGAGCTCCATGACAGGCACCAGTTTACAAAAATTCCACCTTGTAAATTTTATTTGGAAATGAGACAGCCCCAAAAGTTAAGTTGTACCTTTATTTTATTTGCTTATTTATTTTTAAAGAGTGGTTAGGACTTGTCAAATATGAATATCAATGACTCTTTCAGAATGTTGAATCTGTGTATTATTCTTGGAGTTCAACTATGTTTCTCTTGTTGGCTGTTAAACAGTAACTTAACCTGGATTTGTGTCTCCAGCCAGCTGCATTTAGGATGCGCTTTCCCTACCCCACACCACAAGAGGGCACCTTAGAATGCTGAGATACAAAGATGAAGTCACATGGATCCTAGAACCCCGACAGCGGGCACCTGGAAGACAGCAACTGCCCCTCAGCTCTCTCTTTCCTTCTTATATCTCTGTATCGTGGACCATGAGGCCAGATTTCACAGCAGATTGCCCACACAGAGTATTGGGAGCCAATTCCATATTAGAAAGACTTGTAGGTATTAGTAGAATAAAAATCATTAGCAGCCATGATTCCAGTGCTTAGAATGAATGATTGCAGTATAAAAATATATGAAATATTAGAGTTAGCCCCTTTGGGACTGATTCTGGAATTCCCTTCTCACCACACACAGAGACACATGTGCGCACGCACGCACACACACACACATATCTTTAAAATCTTCCATATCTGAAGAGCGTGAAAAGCAAAAATTTGTTTGAATGTAGATTTGGGGTTATGTATTTGGAAAACACAAAAAAGTACGGGGTATGCTATGAAAGAACCATTCTAAACATTTGTGCTTTAAAAAAATATTTATCTTCTTCTTGTTGAGGAAAGTTTTGAAGTCTTGCTTATTATTTTCCTGAATCTCATTCATTTATCCTCAATCCAGGCCATTTTCTGAGATTGTGTTATGGGGTTGGAGGTAGACAATAGAATGAGGCTGAGTGCCTGTGCTTGGGACCTTGATGGGGTAGTGAGTCCTCTGGCCTTCAGTTCTAAGCTTAGAGGTGTGTGAAGATGTAACAAGAATAGGGAAAGATCATATACGTATACTTAGGTTGCAAGTCCAGGTCACATGGATGCTTTTGAAGCTGAACTTGTAAGTGCTTTGCAAAATACACACATCTCCCATGTACGTGATAGTCAAAACAACCCCTGCACATGCACATGCCCTCATAGGCACATGCTTAATATGAACAGAGAGAAGTCTCAGTGACCTTGGATTTATTTGATATCGTTCAAGTGGAGATTAAAAAATAAAGATATCACTAGTAGTGACATTGCTAAATGGTTTTGGTTAAGTGCCTGTCATATATTAACTAATTTGATCTTCGAAAACCCAGTGAGACGGTTCCTATTATTGTTCCTATTTTATACATGAGAAAACTGGAGTTTAGAGGGGTTGGGCAACTTGCCGAACACCACATAGTTCTGCAGAGCAAAGGAATGTTTCCGGCAACAACCCCAGAGTTTGTTTGTTTGTTTGTTTCGAGACACAGTCTCACTCCGTCACCCAGTCACTGCACCCTCCACCTCTCAGGTTCATCAAGCAATTCTCCTGCCTCAGCCTCCAGAGTAGCTGGGACTACAGGCACACGCTACCATGCCTGGCTAATTTTTGTATTTTTAGTAGAGATGGGGTTTCACTGTTTTGGCCAGGCTGGTCTCCAACTCCTGACCTCAGGTGACCCACCCCCCTCAGCCTCCCAAAGTGCTGGGATTACAGGCGTGAGCCTTGATGCCCAGCCTTGTGTTCTTAATTACTTGACAAATGGTCATTCATCTGCATTTAACTGCAAGTCCTGGCTTTAAATTCACTTGGCCAAGCCTGAATTTTATTTCTTGGTCATTGTATAGTGAAAAAAGTGCCAGCTTTGGTGTCAGTAAACATAATTTCTAATTCAGACTCTGACCCTAACCAAATATCGAATCCTGAACAAGTCCTTTAAATTCTCCGATCTCCGGTTTCTCATCTGTCAAAAGATAAATTTTAATTATATGAATTCCAAGGATCTGGTCATTACTTCTACTTTGCAGATGAAGACACTCAAGATCTACCAACTTTCGTTTGATTTTTAGAAGGCAGATAGATGAGGGTATCACACATGGACCAATATGTTAGCGCTCAGACCCAGGCCTAATCAGGTAGATAGAGCTGTCTCCAACTATCAGTAGCATATTGTATGAGCCATAGGTACATGGGGGTTCAGGAAATAATTGTTCTGATTTTAATAAGCCCCCAAATGTAAGGTAAATATATTGGAGAGTTATTTGTAAACAAACCAAGTTTTTTTATGTACTGGGGGTGTTGAAGTACTGGAAATATGATAGAGAAAACTGTAGTGGAAATTAGGAGCCAGAGATCTCGTCTTGAAGGTAACTATTAGTTGTTGTATGTCCACTCATGTGATCTCTGACCTTAATTTCTATACCTAACATGGCATCTGGAGTGAAAATTTTCAACTATGCTTTCCAGATGCGAGATCTCAGAACGTAACTGAACGTGGATATGTTCCCACATATGTTTTTAAACCGAGTGTGTATAAGATTGAAACAGTGAATTTAGATTTTGCCTTGTCAATGTGTGACATGGGATATACTGCAAGCCAGACTCACAACCACAATGTTCCACCCTTCCAGTATCTAATATTCTCTCTTTGCAGTTGTCCTTACATAACAAAAATGCATTTGGCGGCAGCAGCCACAGTGGTGGAACTGGCCAGCCCCCACTGTGCTGGGGTGGCCCTCCACCATTTTTCCCTCCATCTCCTAGCAGAGTTTCCACGGTCCAGAGGCCTGGAGCTCAGGTTACACCAGACAAAACTGTCCACTTACTTCCTGTGATAGTCTGGCTTGACCCCAGCGCTATGGCCACACTTCCAATTTTTGATAAAATACCTTTGACCCAGAGCTTCATTTCGTTTAGACCTGACCTGGTTTCCCTCCAGCTGAGGCTAATTTGCATGGCTGTAAACACGGACCTTACAAAGCTCACCAACTGTGATGAAAGCAAAGGAAACCTGAGACCACTGGAAATTCAAAAATCCGCCTTCTGTATCCCAGCCTAACTCTGAGTTACCCCTCAGCCCAGGAGGCTTCCAGTGTGCAGCAGCTAAGAAAATGTTATTCTGATTGATCTGATTAGGGCAGCAAGGTTAGCCATGGTCAATTTACAAAGACAGTATGAGAAGAAATCATGTGTGTCCTCGTGTTATGGGTCAGCGAGGCCCCTGCCAGAAGTTATGAAAAGCCACAGCTCTGCCAGGACCATTATCAGATCTCCTAGGTGGGGTACAAATGGGATTGGAGGTTTAGGGGGCCCCTCCAGTGGAGTGAATGACAAAAGGGATTGGACTGTGAAGAGCGGGTGAATCAAATCATGCTCGCTTCCAGCTGGATTTCTTAGCTGCCAAGCCCCTTACATGTGAGTGGGAGAGCCTGGGAGTTCCCCAGTACAGTGTGGGGAGGACTGCCTTTAGTTCCTCACTGCACGGGAAAGAAGAGGGTGGAAAAGCTAATTTGACATGGACGTGAGGCTCTACATTGACCCACAGAAGCAGCCAGATGGAACCTATTGGGCATTTTGATCCCTGCCTTCACCACAAGAGTGGTTTAATTGGGATCTGGCTCCAGGCCCTTGTTACTAAATAACCTGAGTTTTAGTGTTTTCATTTTCATTAATTAACTTTCATGCTAGGTGCCTTATTAGTCACATTAGGCATTTTGCATGTTCAAAATATCCTAGGAGGTGAGAAGGGGGTCTTTAAAAACAGTACAGAGCTGCAAGGACCAGGGGGTTAATTCATGACCTAATTATCACATCACTTTTTACTCTCTTGTGGACTCTCTTCTACAACTTCCGTAGTTTAAAATATGCACAAAAACCAGCTTTTAAACTTTGTTTTCAAACGGTTATTACGTTCATACTGACTAAAGATTTTGGAGCCTTCACCTTGGGTGTGGTTTGCTTCCTTCCTGTCCAATTCAGGAACATAAATGTTCTTGCAACACTGGGATAAGACACATTAATTAACAAAGAAAGATTTATATAAAATGAGGCCAACTGAAAGCTATACTGCTTGAGCTGGGGCTCATTATAAATAAATCCCTCTGTATATAATCGTCTTACTAATGGAAAAGATGAGACATTGGTATGGTTGCTTGGAGAAGCATGTGATTCAGAATGTAGCAGTACAATGCCTAATGCATGCTATGTTTAGAATGCTTTAGTAAGACATTGGAGAGACTGGGCCATGATGATGTTTTTGTTGCGTATACATATAATCTTGGGGTGTGGAGATATCTGAAAAACTTAGCCCTATAAAACCCAGCCATTCAGTTGCCACTGCAGGAAAGGATGAGCCTCTGAGGCCGAAGTGCATGGAAGAGGAGGCAGAACTCATAGACCTGCACAGAGAGTTCATACCTATGAATTCAAGATCCAGCTGAGATCTGGGCGTTTGCTTCAGAGCAATAGGAAGCCAAGAACAAGGCTGTAGCAGAGGGCTGAGCTCGCGTTTCTGACCAGCTGCCTTCTCTAGCATGGCCAGCGTGGTGAGAGTCACCATGAGACTAAGTGTGGAAGGTGATAGTGTGGTAGGCAGCAGGGGCTTCTGGAAAGCCACAGGCCTGGCTGAGTCATCATTGACGGGGCAAGTCCCTTCATCTTTCCAAGGCCCCTTTGTACAGTTCTCTCATCTGTAAAGAGAGAATAATATTAGTGCCTACTTCAAAGGTGGTTGTGAAAATTAAAATTTACTTTGTGAAATGTTTGGCCTGGATCAATGGTGCTTCCGCCATGCTATCACCACCATCACTGCCACCATCAGGAGTAGGAATAAGAATAATGAAATATCCTCCAGTGTCATCCCAAAGGAAAGCAAGAGGTTGGATGTTAACCAGAAGCCTCATCTCTCATTCACTTATGGTTCCTGGACTCCAGGGACTGCTAGTTATAATCCATTTCCCCTATTTGTGTGTGTGTATTTGTGTGTGTATGTGTACGTGTGTGTCCCACAGGGGCACAGCTATGTAGTTAAAGCAAATGAATTTTAGCCAGATTCTCAGAGATGAATTCCTTCAGTGTGTACCAAGAAAAAAACACCCAATACAACAAAAAGTTTATAAAATGTGTCTCCATTTTCTAGTTCTATCTGTATTTGGCTTTCATGGTAATCTGTGTTTGTGGTACAATTTTAAGAATGCCAGCTATTAGCAGGTAACATAATATCACCTTGTAAAATCTTTGTAGAGCATGATAGTCTATAAATAAATAAACATATATAGAATGACCGATTTTGGTAATGGTGAGACTCTTAACATATGATGTTATTTTAGGTTGGTTTCTTTATTAACAAATAGACTGCATTAACTTTCATACAGTACTTGATTAAATTTTATCAACATAACGTGTGAATAGAATTTAAAAAGTCAAGCAATATGAAGACTTTAAAAAAAGCAAAAGTTCTGCAAATCTCAATAAAATTTCAAGGATTTTTTCATAGAGATCACATCTGATCAGAATGAAATTAAGTTAGGAATCATGTGTCAATAATAAAAATAACTAACATGTCAGTGTTGAAAACTACATTTTTTAAACTCTTAAGTCCAGGGGTACATGTGCAGGTTTTTACATAGGTAAAGTTGTGTCATGGGGGTCTGTTGTGTAGATTATTTCGTCTCCCAAGTGTTAAGCCTATTGGTTATTTTTCCTGATACTCGACCTCCTTCCACCCTCCACCTTCTGATAGGCCCCAGTGTATGTTGCTGTCCTCTATGTGTCCATGTGTTCTCATCATTTAGCTCCCACTTATAAGTGAAAGAATGTAGTATGTGGTTTTCTGTTCCTGTGTTAGTTTATGAAGGATTATGGCCCCCAGCTCAGTCTATGTCCCTGCAAAGGACATGATCTCATTCTCTTTTATGGCTGCATAGTATTCCATAATGTATATGTACCACATTTTTTAAATCCAGTCTATCATTGACAGGCATCTATAAGTTGATTCCATGTCTTTGCTATTGTGAATGGTGGTTTAATGAACATACATGTGCATGTGTCTTTATAACAGAATGACATATTCCTTTGGGCATATACCCAGTACCAGGATTGCTGGGTCTAGTGGCAGTTCTGTCTGTAGGTCTTTGAGGAATCGCCACACTGTCTTTCACAATGGTTGAACTAATTTACTCTCCCACCAACAGTGTAAAAGCGTTCCTTTTTACAGCTTTGCTAGCATGTTATTTTTTGACTTTTTAGTAATAGCCATTCTGACTAGTGTGTGATCTCATTGTGGTTTTGATTTGCATTTTTCTTTAATGGCCAGTGATGTTGATATATATATATGTTTGTTGGCCTCATGCATGTCTTCTTTTGAAAAGTGTCTGTTCATATCCTTTGCCCACTTTTTAATGGGGTTGTTTTTTTCTTGTACGTTTGTTTGCAGTTCCTTATAGATGCTAGATATTCAACTTTTGTCAACTGCATAGTTTGCAAAGTTTTTCTCCCATTCTTTAGGGTTGTCTGTTTACTCTGTTGATAGTTTCTTTTGCTGTGCAGAAGCTCTTTAGTTTAATTACATCCCATTTGTTAATTTTTGCTTTTGTTGTAATTGCTTTTGGCATCTTCATCATGAAATCTTCGCCCATGCCTGTGTCCTGAATGGTATTGCCTAGGTTGACTTAGAGTTTTTATAGTTTTGGGTTTTACATTTAAATCTTTAATCCATCTTGAATTCATTTTTGTATATGGTGTAAGGAAAGGGTCCACTTTCAGTCTTCTCCATATGGCTAGCCAGTTACCCTAGAACCATTTATTGAATAGGGAATCCTTTCCCTATTGCTTGTTTTTGTCAAGTTTGTCAAAGTTCAGATAGTTGTAGGTGTGCCATCTTATTCTGTTCACTTGGTCTGTGTGTTTGTTCTTGTATTAGTACCATGCTCTTTTGGTTACTGTAGCCCTGTAGTATAGTTTGAAGTCAGGCAGTGGGATGCCTCCAGCTTTGTTCTTTTTGCTTAGGTTTGCTTTGGCTATTTGGGCTCTTTTTTGGTGCCATATGAATTTTAAAATGGAAAAAACTTCCTTATTTTTAAAAATGTATGATCACACCTATAAATAAATTGAGTTAAGACAGTAATGATAATGGAATTTTTAAAACACTTAACAGCAAAAAACAAAAGTACTGATAAGACTCATAGGATGTAGCTGAAATGTATAGTCATGAGTATTTATATTAGAAAAGTAAAAGATAGATCAAAAATCAATTAAGTGCTTTAAATCAATAACTAGAAAAATACAAATAAATCAAAGAAATTCAAAGGAAATATTAGGTTGAAGAACAGGAAAAACCCATTTTACAGGTTAAATATGGTCAAATATTTGCAATTTTCTGTGGTTTAACCTAATACATTTTAAAAGATGAGAATGGAATTTTTTAGAAGTTTAAGTTGAGTAGAGAACATCAATTAAAGACAAAAGTTTCTTCTTTGAAAAAAAGGATAACATTCAAAAACTTTTTGCAAGATTGAGCAAAGCAAACATAAGTAATATTAAGGAAGTAAAAGTGAATGTAACTACAGATGCAATAGAAATGTATAATACAATAGCATGAACACATTTTTGCCAATAAATGAAAATAATCTGAAATAATTTTCTAGAAGAATGTGGTCAAAACAGTCAAGAAGTAGAACACCTGAATGGTTCCATAAATATTAAGGTAATTAGTAGTTTAAAATCGTCACATGAAATGTGAGGTCCACCTTGTTTTATTACACTAAGCATGTCTTTCTTACACAAAATATTAGAGAATAGAAAATCATATTAAACTCAAGGCTAGTATATATAATCTTGATAGCACAACCAGACAAGGGCAGGAAGTAAAAGAAACTACAGGACAATTTATCTCATAAATATAGATATGACGATCTTAACCAGAATATTAACAAATGAAATCCAGAAATATATAAAAAATGTTTGATGATTAACTGATTATTCCAGACTAGCAAATTTGATTCAAAATTAGTAAATGCTTTTTATAAATAATGTAAAAATAGATGAAGGGGGAATTACATAATTAAAAAGTGATGGGAAAATATTTGATTATGATTTATAATGAAATTTTGTAACTAGGATTGTAAGGGAATAGCTTTAGCCTCAAAAAGAGTGTCCACAAAGCAGGCATGTGTCAAAGGCGTATTTGGTGAAAATTCGAAAACTTTCTTTTTGAGATCAGTATGACATAGGAATATGATACCCATTTCTACCTCCTTTATTTAATCTAAGCAAGTGCAATAAGGCAAAGAAATCAAATAAAATACATTGGAAAGGAAGAAATGAGACTATGAATTGTGATTTTTCAGCATAGAAAATCTGTATTGACGGATTAAAAAAAGAATAGAGTAAACCTAGTAAATATGAGATAAATACACAATAATCAGTTGCCTTTTTATACGCTGTTAACAAGTTGGAAAATTAAAATACCATTAGAGAGACGTAAAATAAGTATAAATCTAAGCAAACATAGTCAAGAATCAGTGTAGAAATTACTGAACTTTATTGAAAGCATTAAAGTAGACCTAAATAAAAAGAGGGACATAATTCTCTTCATGAATGGGAAAACCAGTACTATAAAGGTGTTAATTTTTCCCAAATTTCTAGTTTCAAAGTCATTTCAATCAAAATCTAAGAATTATTTGGAATTTAACAAGCTTATTCTAAAAAATTGCATGCAAGAACAAATGTTCAAAAAACAACTCCAAAAAAGGAAAACTAAGTGGGAGATATTCTACCTCATATCAAAGAAAATAAGGTAATAAGAACTAGTAGAGTACTATAGTAGGGTAGTAATTGTCACAGGAAAAAAAATAAATAATGAGTGAAAAGAATTGAGAGCTCAGAAGCAAATCTATGCATATGTGGAAACTAATACATGACAAATGTGGTATCCCAGATCAGTGGGCAAAATTGTCTATGAATAAAAGTATTTTAAAAATTCAATATATATGGCAAAAAAAGGAAAATGGATCCCTACCTCACTTCATAAATAAAAGACAGTCCCAGATGTAACAATGAGAAAGGAAAATTTTAATAATTTTTGAAAATAATATAGGAGCCTATCTTTTGGCCTCATATGGAAAAGACATGGAAAGCACAAAACAAATAAGAAATATGACTACATTAAAATAAAATCATTGACATAAAGAACTCTTGCTCATCAAGACACCTTGAAGAGTA
>NW_012123709.1:8245400-8312319 GCF_000951035.1 Colobus angolensis palliatus
AAAAAAAAAAAAAAAAAACCCAAAAACTTAGAGGGCTCTCCTAGTTGTATGAAAGATAGATTTTTGTCTTTCAAATCATCAATCTCATAATTTGGGGTTAATTTTTTAGGAGAAGAGGACGTCAAAAGGCCTTTACCACCTTAAACTGCAAGTGAATTTGATTTTCACATCTTAAAGGCTATTCCCTTGTTGCAATATAACTAATTAGGGTTGTACATCTTTTCTGGAATAATTATTTCAAGGGAAAGGACACAGGACTAGAAGTCAGACATCTAGGCGTCTCTGGGCAAATCACCTGCCATGTGTGTAATGCTCTGGTTCACCTAAGAGAACCTCTGGGTACATACGTTCATGATTTTCATGATTCCAGTCAAGATGGGTGTAGACACTCACTTTTCATGGATGGCAGTGGGTAGGCTTTTTGAGTCACTGTGTTACACCATTGACCTGATAGCCTGAACGATAGAGTATGATACACACTTGCTTCCCATGATAGCTGTGCTATGAGAGTAAGAAGGAGGATAAGACTAATTACGGGAGGCATGTGCTGGGACATAACACCGCAAGTCCTAACAAAGTCTTGCAGCAATTCTAAAATATGTACTAAAATACAACATTATTTCATCTTTCTCTTTTTACCAACATTCCATGGAATATTTATTTTATATTCATGGAAGGAACTCAGTGAACCTGTTAGAAGCAATGTGGCACTTACGTATCAGCAGCTGTTAGCCAGAAAATTAACAGAGTGGAGTGACTTGGGTTGTAAATAATGTACATTATGGCAATGGTGGCAGATGAAGACTATGTGAGAGGTTGTGTGCAAAAGGAAAATGTGAGGTGCCCTAAGTATCTTTAAAGGAAGAATTGTTTCCCTTGGAGTTCTGTCTCAGATCTTGCCTTCCAGTGGCTTGAGGCACTGCAGCTAGGGGCGCTCTACACAGGAGTGGGAAGGGACCAGGTAATTTGCATCACGGGTACCCTCTGAATCGAAGGCCATCCATCATTTCTGATATCTTGAATGCAATGATTATCATATCAAAGACATACGATGACATTGAAGATAATAACTTTTCTGTTGCCCATTATCTCTAACCAGCTTGGAGTAATTATTAGCACGTGTTCTTTCCAAAGGCCTAGCACTCTAAATGTTGGAAAGAAAAAGCCCTATTTGAGCCACCAAGGATATACGTGTGTGAGACTGGGTTGAAGTTTTTATTATTAGATGAGGAATCATATAGACAAGACAGGAAGTCCTAAGGTCATGGAAACTTCGTTGTTTAGAGGTTTCAGGAGGGCACTGTGGCTGTGTGTACACTTGGGATTGACTTTCTGTGAGAAAGTTGTCTCCAATATTTATTGAATGAGTACAATAGCTTTAGTAAAGGACTTCGTGGAGACTGATATTCTGAAAGGGGCACGTGGGAAAAACCTCTGGAAATCAGGGATTATAGAAATATGCATACATACACACACACACATACACACACACATATACACACACACACACATATATGTATAAGCACTGTGCTAAGTGCCAATGATCAGGAACAAAACAGTACATTTATTGAGAGTCACTTCACCCCTCAAAATGTGGTGCATGGACCAGCAGCAACAGAATCACGTAGAAGATGATCAGAAATATAAAAATATCAGCCCTTGTATTAGTTTCCTAGGGCTGACTTAAACTATCACCAACTGTTGACTTGAAACCACAAAACTTTATTAATAGTCTTGTAATTCTGGAGTCTAGAAGTCTAAAATCAAAGCTGTTTGCAGGGCCAAGCTTTGGTAGCTCTGATTCTGTCTGAAGGCAAGGCAGTGAAGGCACTGATGTCTCTTGGTCTTTTCTTCCCCCAAGACTCCATGATCAATGGGAAAATGCATGTGATTTTGTTTGGGGGTTTGTTTTCTACATTAGACAAAATCAGAAATCTCCTGCCCATAGCCCTACCTCCCCCACCCCAGCCCATCACACCCCCACACTGCCATAGCCTTCACCTGCTGTGGCCTCCGCGTTAGCCTTCTGAGTGGAATTCATCAGCCTGAAAAACAAGAGAAGCGTTTTTCTGTCTCATCAGGATGGGGACGGGGTGCCAAATATGTTCTCAGACTCAGGATAGGGTGACAATTTGCCTTTTCACATTTCTTGGTGAAGAGCCTAGATCCTTAAAGTAAACTTCATCCAAGCAATTTTATGTGTCCCCAAAAATAAGGCCATGGAAGAGATTCAGACCTAACAGTTTAAACAGTGAAGCTTAGTTTTCCTTGAAACATTTAATGGGACAGATTATCAGCTGTGGAAAAGCTGATTTTAATGGCATTATCAGGCCAGTTAACAGAGGCTTCTCTCCCGAAGCCTACCAGGCCACACTGGCCATTAGCAGCAAGAGTTTTTTTGCACCGTGTCGGATGACATTTCATAATATGGCACTACACAGCCAACCAACCAGCTCTTCCGGGTGTGATGCCAGAGTGGCAGGGGGTGGAGCAGGGAAGAAGAAGGGGACCAAGGAAACTGAATCAGCATTTGTACTCCTGGGCACCTGCCAAGTAACAATTGCATATTTCCAAAGAAGCGCTTATTCTCCCTTAAGACAGAAAGCAAGATGACTGTGGTCCAGGCCCTTCCCCTCCCCCAGGCACTCCCTCCAGGCACTGGCTGAGAGGAATCGTTGCTTACCTGTCCCATCTGTAGTCACTGCTATATTAGAAATGGTAGGGAGGGAACCAGAAAAGCCACAGTTGTAAAAAGATTGTGCCAGTTGCTTCCCCCATGATTTTTTTCTGTACATAAGGCCTATATCCATAGGCTACCATACCTCATCACCTTGCATCGTTTTGTATCACTTCTTGGAATTTCTTTCCATTGGGAAACTCTTGCTCTGTTTTCCCAATTAGATGTCTATTACTTAGAAGATTTTTTGATTTGGATGGTAGTTAAATGAGAATAAAAATTAAACCTAAGACCTTCTAATATTCTGTCTCATCCCACAAAGATCCTGCTCTCTAATGCAGCTAAAGTTTATACCCTATACTAATTTATATTTATAATTTGGAGGTATTCAGACTAAAGTATCAGTGCAGTCATCAGAGCCTGTAGCCCTTGCATAGGTGAATCAATTTCTTCATCTCTAACATAGGATTCTACCTGTCTTCCAACCCACTCCACAAGAATGTCTTAAAGAGAAACGTAACAGTCATTATGAAGGTACCTTTATCTATTTGGAAGCCCATGACTTAGAAGTGTAATAGATGACTGTTACTAAGACAAGCTAACTTGTCATCGGTAGCGTATCTACTTTATACGAACCAGTCTCTTAATGTCCATAGTTTGGCCAGGTGGTGCAATTCAGTGAGTATTGATGTGAAGCGTAAGCAAAAGATAACATTAGTTTGATGGCACAAAAACAGAAGTTGCATTTACTTGAGAGAATCAGATTGCCTAATTTATGTGTATTCCCCACTCTGTTGTTCACTCTTACCAAGAAAGGCCAGATCATGCACGCACTTGTTCTGTATAGCTGACCGTGCACCCCATGTGGATATTTGGTATACAGGTTGAGTATTCCTTACCTGAAATGCTTGAGACCAGAAACGTT
The DNA here is from genome assembly GCF_000951035.1 of Colobus angolensis palliatus. Classification (NCBI taxonomy): domain Eukaryota; kingdom Metazoa; phylum Chordata; class Mammalia; order Primates; family Cercopithecidae; genus Colobus; species Colobus angolensis. Next base: position 8,249,003 of record NW_012123709.1, read on the forward strand.
TCAGATTTCAAATTTTCCAATTGAGCATTCCAAATCTGAAAATCCAAGACCTGAAATACCCCACTGAGCATTTCCTTTGAGCACTGTATCAGCGCTCAAAAAGTTTTGGATTTTGAAATACTTCGTATTTTGGAGTTTTTGACTTTTGAATTTGGAATGCACGACCTGTATGTCATTGTCATGAAAGTAAATGTCTACTCATATATATGGATTCTGCATTTGTTGGTTTGTTTCTGGTGGGGTGGAACAGTTGATTCAGACAGGCAAAGCAGCAACTTCCACATGCCCTTCCACATCCCTGAAGTGCCAGCAGCTATTCATTGGTGATAACACATGTGGCTGTATTTGAACAGACTCTGTGCTTATTCACCAGACTCTAGGATAAAACTGACTGTGCTGGAGATGGAAACCCTGTGACTGGAACTGAGTACGTTCAAATGTGAAACTTAAGCCAAAGAGCAGAATATCCACTCCATCTGGTGTAGGTATGAATGTGTTTGGTGTCTAGCAAAGGTGTAGATGTAGAAATTAATCATCTTCCTTTCAGACAGGGAAGGCTCCATGGAAGAAGAGGGCTTCTGTGTTTCTCTTAATTTTGTAGCTATGCCAAACTCACTTGGCTGAGCAGACTTCCAGCACTTGTGGTCTATTCAGAACCATTTATTTTTATTTTTACTTTTGGCCCTGTCTGCCAAGCTCAGGCAGAAAGCTGAAGGTATACAGTGTACAGATTTTCTGTAGATGTGAAAATCCCACTGGACCTGACAAGAATTCTTTCTCAGCCTGTCTGGCAGAACTTTTCTAGCTGAGTTTTGAGGGTGTGATTTTCCCAGTGTAACAAATCTGTCTTCCTATTTTTGTCTTAATTCTTGCTCACAGAGGCAGGCTTTAAAAAAATTCACATATGTGAAGAATAATAATAATTTGTCTATACTGGCTTAACGTACAGGTTTAGATAGTGTGGGCCTGCCTTTCCCCCTCTGGAAGGCATTGGGAGAGTTCCTTAGGCAATGTAATAGTACGCATGTGTGACATGCCCTAATCCTGGCGTGTGGCAGGGGTCTGGAAAGGCTTTGCCTTAAACTAGGCATGTCTAATAGGGTTTAACGCAACCTGCGAATTTGCCCCTGCACAAGGTCAGCTTGTAGGTCAGCCAAATGCTGCACAAATGGCATTCTCCTCCAGACTGTGATTCTACCTAGGAGAAGACCATGTGCTGCCAAGTTCAGCTGACTAGATAGGACTGAGATCAACGGAGGGCTTGCTAACATCCCCCAAAAACTGATTTTTAACAATTTGATGTAAAACATCTCTTGTTAAGAAAGAAATGGTGATCTTGAGGTTTCTGAAGGAGCTTAGTGTAGGGGATGGTGACCAGCTGTTTTCTACCTTTCTTGAGAGCAGAAAAGGATTGTTCAAAATGGGAGCATGAGGAATTTGAGTCAAACATCAGGTAAAATAGTTCATTGCCAAAAGTTTCTTAATACTAGAAAGTGACTTTGAGGATTATTACATATCAAGTAATACCCATATGAGGACAAGGGAGAATGAAAAATGAGTATGATAAGGGGTCATAGACTAGGAATGGGATGCACAGTTTAATTTGTGTTTATGATTAGCTGAAGTAGTACTATTTTTTTTGTTTGGGAGAAAATGGCTATAAATGTGTGCATTATCTAAATGTAACAAATTTCTTAAAGTGTGCACATTCTTGTAAGGTTTGTACTTAAATACATGGACTTCTTGGCCAACCCAAAGGCAGAGGGATAAATCAGATGAAATTTGTAGGTTTCTTCAGTGCGAAGTGTTAAATGACTCCGAAATCCAATTCAACCAGAGTAACACTGGATAAGCAAAATTTTACAAAGACTTACACTCTCCAGTAAATGTTTTCTGAACTATCTTTCCTGAACAGCCTGGAGTAGCCACTCACCGCCCCCCTCCCCCCCCCAACATACATGGAATAAAATCAAGTTGGGAGCTTAAAGCATAAATTCTATGTACTGGCTTCACGTAAACTTGGAAAATCATTATTTTGACATTCATATTATTGGTGTTACTGCCGCTTGATTTTTTTCACAGGCTGCTTTTTATGTTACACAGGGGTAAGACACTAACCTGTGGGCCAGAGGCTCTCGGGGAACCCTTCCTTTGTTATTTACCTAAGGCAATCTAACTAACTCCTTTTAATATAGTGAAGCTGGATACTAATACAATCAGGAATCCCACTAATGTCTAACAATCCAATGTGATAAACTGACCTCATGGTTTTGTGAAAACCTCTACTGCTGTTGGGTCCAAATGCCCAGAGGAACCTTTACCCTAGTGGCCATGAAGAATAGAAAGAGTCCTTTCTGTTTGGACACCCAGACCATGAATTACAATGTCTTTTGGGGTTCATGTCCTGCAGAGCCTGTTCTCTCTCAAGACTCCTTGATGGAGAGGTTTTATAAAAGTGAGATTTGGTTTTTTGTTTCAGAAAAAGGCACTGGATGTAACATTCTTTTGGGAATGTGTTTGAGTTACCTGGAAAAAGATTGTGCTAGAAACAGCCACCTTTTTCAAACTCCCTTTTTAAATAAGAGTGTTGGCATTTTCAAGGATTGTGTACCTAAGAATATTTACAAACTCTTTCAAGTTACTGATCCTATGAATAGCTGCTGTATCAGTTATTTACATATGTTTGCCCTCTTTAAACTAGTCTTTGAACTCCAGTAGACAGACACACACACACACACACACAATTTTTATTTTGTTTGCAGTAGACATAGGAATTTGCATATTGTGAGGACTGTTGAATTGGACTGTCTGCCTTTCAGCATTGGTACAATGATAAGTAAGGGCAGGCCTAGAAATAGAAGGCTGAAAGCTGATCTCCTGACTTTTCTCTTAAAAACTGGTTTACTAGATTGTGATGTTGATCCCATTCCACAGCTGGCCAAGGGGTCATTCATGAAAGCTCAGCAGGCAAAGGTTGAAAACTAGAGGGAAGGACTGTTGTAGTTTATGGCTACAGTTCTCAGTTTTTGTATTTCTACTTAGATTGTGATATTGTTGGGAATCTTTTCCTTAGACCAAATAACTGAAAAATTGTCAAAATAGCACAGAATGCTAGTATCAAACAGAAGCTTACAGAGTGGGTTGGTGCTTAATAATTAGATTTTTAAGTTAATAATCAGTTTCTTGTAACTTTTGTATTTGAAATCTGTGGTTATGTAAATATATATATTAAATTTCCTACCATAAAAAGAACAGAATATTAAGTATATGACAATTTCAGGCAATTTATGATTCTAAAAATTTTCCAGATTATCACTGTGATCACCAGTCCACAGCATTCAGTAAATAAATACATAGATATGGAAGGTGTGATTCATTGAATTCGATTTCTTTCAAGCACAGTATAAGAGATGTCAATGGATTTGGGAGAATGAATACCCAGTATTCGTTTATCTTCATACAGTTTTTCTCTTCCAAGGGGAATTTTTGAAATTCACTTTTTCTGTCTAAAAGTTAGCTTACTAATAATGCATATAATCCAGTAAAAGAAAAGCCAGGGAAATTTTCAGTTAAAAGGCAGTTCAACATAAATTGCGTTCTGGTTATTTGAAACTTAGCAATGATTCTAAAAAAAGTATTCAGAAAGCAAAGTAATAATATTGGTTGATAACACATTATAAAAACAAATTTTGTCATGTTCCACATCTTTGTTCTCACTTTTTCTTGTTCTCTTCTTCAGTTTTCTTCACTCTTGTCTTTTTTTTCCCTTAATATTTTCTTCCTCACTACTCTTCAATACATTCTTCAGTAATGGGTATATATCTGGGTAAGGAGGTTGTAAGATTTGATAATGAACATAAAAAATGAATTACCATAACAATTCGGTTAGCTGTGCTTCTTGTTTTAATGCCCCAGCAGTGAGATAGCTATACATACTTTACAGGACTCTTGAGCCTGAAGTATTGTTATCTCTCTGGAAGTCCACAGGGGGCTACTAAAGGAATAAAGGTTTACAATATTGCAACGCTCACTGCCCCCAGCGCACAGCTGTCCGTTTGGATTGGCTCATGTGCAGAGGAACACAATACCAGTGCTTAGTGGAGGTGTAGTAAAAGGTCGTTCTGTTCCCTCTTCTTCCCTTTGAAATGACTTTTATGTACAGCAGGTTCTTTGTAAATCTTTTTTCCTCTTATTTAGCTAAGTCCTTATTTAAGTGTGTTTGCATTATACCAGCCTAGTAGATCTAGTAATTGGAAAATATAGCAAAAACAATATAAAGACAATTCATAAGATGTGACTAATAAAAATCATTACAAATGCAAAACAAAACCATGAAAACACATTTCACCTATTTTTCAGCCAACAGTTTTAAAATTGGTAATACCTAAAGTGGGTGTGGGAACAGAAAAACAGTCACTCTCAAATACTTGGCAGAGTAAGTCCAATAAACAATTCTGAAATATTTACCAAATTTTCAAATGGGCACATTATTTGAATGATTTCTGTGAGTCCTATGAAAATACAAACTTGCATGATTAAGCATGTATCTGCATGCTTGTTCATTGTAGCATTCTTAACAATTGACAAAATTTGGAACATTTATTCAGAGTCTCTCTGTCACCCAGGCTGGAGAGCAGTGGCTTGATCTCGGCTCACTGCAACTTCCACGTCCTGGGTTCAAGCAATTCTCATGCCTCAGCCTCCCGAGTAGCTGCAGTTACAGGTGTGTGCCACCACACCCCCCTATTTTTTGTATTTTTAGTAGAGTTGGGGTTTCATCATGTTGACCAGGCTGGTCCCGAACTTGTGGCCTCAAGTGATCCACCCACCTCAACCTCTCAAAGTGCTGGGATTACAGGTGTGAGCCACAGTGCGTGGCCAAAATTTGGATGATTTCTAATTGTCTTTTAGGAGGGGAATACTTAAATGAGTATTCTAAAAACATCAGTTTTTAGAAATGGCTCTGCCTGCGCTGACAAGGAAGATGTCAGTAATGTATTTCTACATGAAAAAAGAAGTTAGTGAAAAAAATCGTGCAATAAAATGTATACTTCTTCTCTCTTTTAGTCTTCAAGTTTCCTTTTTCCTCCTACTTCCAACACTTTCTCCTCACACCCTGCTAGCCCAATTTCTAACCAATCTCAGAAAGATCTAAGTATATACCAGAGTCTTGGGTTGTACTGAACCATTTCTTTGTGTGTTCACAGGTCCAATGTGTTATTTTCCTCCATTTGTTTCCTTTCAGTTATTTTGCATATCTTGACTTAAGGAAGATCTTTTAAAAGACATGTTTCTTCTACTCTTTTTCTCGTTTATTCTTCCTTCATTTCTAATTCTTTTCCTTGTAGTTTGTTTGGTACTGTCCTCCAATTATGAAGGAGAGGGCAGCCCCCTTTCAGTGAAAGCTGACTCAGTCTCAGATCAGTTTGCTCTTACTTTCACTGCCAACATGGCCATATGAGCCACTTTGTGACTGGGAACACTGTGGTGGAACCCAACCGCTTTTGTCTTCTCTCTCTATCCATGAATGATATGGCATTTGCCTCTCAGAAACTAAAAGTGGGAAAGGGGGAGGTAATGTCATCAAGGTGGAATAGAAAATAGCGGATCCTTGTTGCCCCATGGAGACACCAGTTTAATGATACATGGACCAGTTCCCTTTGTGAGAAATTCAGAAATTAGTTAAGAGGCTCCTACACCCCAGGTGAGCATGAAACCAGTTGTATTGAAGCTAATAGGAAAATTCATGGCGCTCACTCATCTGACTGCCTCCCTGGCACAATACACTGATTTAGAGAAAACTACTTCCTGGCTTCTCCTTCAGGAGGGGGAGAAAAGACTGGATCTTACGTCTAATGTTCAGACTTTTGGGGAGGTACTTGAAAGACCAGTTTCTGTTGTGTCTGAATCTAAGAGCTAACAGGGAAAGATGCCAGCTTGGGAACCACTGAGAAGAAAGATGATGGTATGAATTAGTGTGCATTCATTGCAATTGCCTCTCACCCTTGCTCGGGGCAGAGTAAGTGAGAGTAAACCTCCAAATCCTGGCTTCTCCTTGGAGAAGGAAGAAGTCGGAGCATCCATCCAATGCTCTGGCTTTTCAGAGGGCCGCCCAAGAGACTGATTTCTGTCTTGCCCAACTTGGAGTGCTGATGGGACGTGGCATACTCTAGATACCTGGAGACTGCTGAGAACAAAAAGCTAGGTGGCCTGCAGTACAGTAGACAGAGACCCATACAGCTCAGCAGCTTCTCCCACAGAGATTGTAGGGGAAAGAAGAGTGGAGCTTGTGTCTATTGTTTCACCTTTTCACAGTGTTGTCGAAGGAACTGTTTTTTCTTCTTCCTCTGCTTCCTCCTCCTCTTCCTCTTCTTCATCTTCATCATCATCTCCTTCTTCCTTCCTATCCTTCCTTCTTCTCTTTCTCCTCCTCCTTCTCCTCTTCCTCCCACTCCCCCTCCTCTTTTCTCCTTTCTCCTTTCCTTCTGCGACTCTGTGTGTTCATGGGACTTGATATACTCTAGATGTTTGGGGGCAGATGAGAACAAAAATAAACTGGACAGCTTACACCACCTCCAGAGAGCCTACAGTACCATAGACAGACACTAGAGAGAGCAGGGATTATGAGCTCCTGAAAAAGCAAAATCCCTCTAATTGAGAATTCACCTACATAAATCCAGAGAACATTTATCTACAGAAAAGACTTGAGAATCCCCCGGAGATGTTAGCTGGGCTGATTGGCAAAAGTCTTTCACTGTATGAAATCAGTCTGTAAAGTATGGGAATGGTGACTTCTTTTTCAAATCCCAGCACAAAGTAGCAAAGCACACAAAGAAACAGGGGAGCATGGACCAACCAATAGAACAAAAAAAATCAAATAAACCAATCCTGAAGACACAGATGTATATGAATTACTTGACAAATAATTCAAAATAAATGTCATAAAGATGCTCAGTGAGCTCAGGAAAAGATACATGAACAAAATGACAGTATCAACACAGAAAATATTATAAAGAACCAAACAAACATTGGAGCTAAAGAATACAGTAACCAAATTTGAAAACTCACTAGTGGGGTTCAATAGCAGACTTAATGAAGCAGGAGGAGGAATCACATAAATCAAAGAGAGGTCATTTGAAATGATCTATTTAGAGAAGCAAAAAGAAAAAAATGAAGAGGAGGCTTGGTGCAGTGGCTCACAGCTGTAATCCCAGCACTTTGGGAGGCTGAGGTGGGCAGATCACGAGGTCAGGAGTTCAAGGCCAACATGGCAAAACCTCATCTCTACTAAAAATACAAAAATTAGCTGGGTGTGGTGGTGCACGCTTGTAATCCCAGCTACTCAGGAGGCTGAGGCAGGCGAATCACTTGAATCCGGGAGGTGGAGGTTGCAGTGAGCCAATATCATGCCATTGCACTCCAGCCTGGGTGACAGAGCAAGACTCCGTCTCCAAAAAAAAAAAAAAAAGAGGGAAGAAAGTCTAAGGGACGTATGAAACACCATGAAACAGATCAGTATACACATTATGAGAATTACAGAAGGAGAAGGTAGAAAGGGAGGAAAGTATATTGGAAGAAATAATGGTCAAATATCTGGGGAAAGAAAGAAACATTCAGATTCAAGAAGCCCAGTGGATCCCAATTAGGAGAACTCAGAAGACCACACTGAGCACATTGTTACCAAATTGTCAGAAGTTAAAGACAAAAAGAGAATTTTGAAGGCAGGAGGAGAAAAGCAACTCATACAAGGGCACCCCAACAAGACTATCAGAAGATTTCTCAACGTGAACTTGCAGGCCAGAAGGACATAGGGTAATATATTCAAAGCAATGAGAGAAAATTACCAAGTAAGAATACTGTATCTAGGAAACCTCTTTTGGTTGGGTGTGGTGGCTCACACCTGCAATCCCAGCACTTTGGGAGGCTAAGGCAGGCAGCTCACAAGGTCAGGAGTTAGAGATCAGCCTGGCCAACATGGTGAAACCCTGTCTCTACTAAAAATACCAAAAATTAGCCAGGCATGGTGGTGCGTGCCTGTAATCTCAGGTACTCCGGAGGCTGAGGTAGGAAAATCGCTTGAACCCAGGAGGCAGAGGTTGTGGTGTGTGAAGATCATGCCATTGTACTCCAGCCTGGGTGAAAGAGCAAGGCTCTGTCTCAAAAAAAAAAAAAAAAGAAAAGAAAAGAAAAACTGTCTTTCAGCCAGACACAGTGGCTCACACCTGTAATCCCAGCATTTTGGGAGGCCAGGGCAGGTAGATCATCTGAGGTCAGGAGTTTGAGACCAGCCTGGTCAATATGGTGAAACCCCGTCTGTACAAAAAATACAAAAATTAGCCCAGTATGGCAGGGAACACCTATAATCCCAGCTACATGGGAGGCTGAGGCAAGAGAATCACTTGAACCTGGGAGGTGGAGGTTGCAGTGAGCCAAGATTGCGCTATTGCACTCCAGCCTGGGCGACAGAGTAAGACTCAGTCTCCAAAAAAGAAAAAGAAAAGAAAAACTTTTTCAAAACCAAAAGAGAAATAGATGTTCCTAGATAAATAAAATATAAAAGTGTAGGGTGTTCACGACCACTAGACTTACAAGAAATGATAACAGGAGGCTTTTAAAGTTGAAATGAAAGCTCGTGACATAGCAACACAAAACCATATGAAACCACAAAGCTTATAGATAAAAGGTGTATATACAGACAAATACAGTATAGTATAATGATGTGGATAAATCACTTTTAACTCTGGTATAGAATTTATACCTGCTAGATATTAAAGACAAATGTAATTATAAAAATATGTCAATGGATACACAATAGAAAAAGTGTAATTTGTTATTATCAGTTACATAAAGTGTGGGAGTGAAGAAGTAAGAGTAGAATTTGTAGATGTGATTGAAATTAGCTTAAAATAGATTATTATAACTATAAAATGTTTTATGTAAGTCTCATGGTAACAACAAAGAAAATGCCTGTAGAAGATACAACAACAAAAAGAGAAAAGAATCAAAGTAAGTCACTATAAGAAACAGAACACAAAAGAAGTCATCAATATAGAAAAAGACAAAACTACAAAAGCTACAAAACAATTAACAAATTAGCTATAATAAGTTCCTGACTCTCAGTAGTTACTTTAAATTCAAATAGAGAAAATTTCTCAGTCAAAAGACATTAAATTGCTAAATTGATTTTAAAAAAATGGAACTACATGCTGTCTATAATAGTCTTATTTGAGACTCAAAGACACACATAGGCCAAAAGTGAAAAGGGATGGAAAAAGATCCTGGGCGACTTAGTTAGAAAAAAAAAAAAAAAAAAAAAAAAAAAAAAAAAACTGACATCCTTAGCTAAACCGAAAACAATTCAAAAGACAGCAGGGTGGCTATAGTTAGAGTTTAAGTCAAAAACTCTAATAAAAGACAAGGACATTATTTAATGATAAAAGGGTCAATTCACCAGGAAGATATAACAGTTATAAGTATATGTGCACCCCACATACGAGCCAAATATATGAAGCACATTTTTACAGAACTAAAGGGAGAAATAGCAACAAAACAATGGGAAATTTCAATAACCCACTTTTGATAAATGTTACAAGACAGATAAACAATAAGGAAACAGAGGACTTGAGCAATACTGTGTACCAAATGGACATAATGGAAATAAACAGACCATTCCACCCAACAGCAATTGGGTTTTGAAACACATTCTTCTTAAGTGCATATTCTCCAGGATAAGTCACACGTTATGTCAGAAAACAAGCCTTAACAAATTTTTACGAATTGGAATTATACCAAGTATCTTTTCTGACCACAATGGCATGAAACTAGAAATAATAGCAGGAGGAAAACTGGAAACTTTATACATACAGGGAAATTAAACAGCACACTTTTGAACAGCCAGTGGGTCAAAGAAGAAACCAAAAGGGAAACTGGAAAATATCTTGCAACAAACAAAAACAAAAATACAACATACCAAAACATATGGGACGCAACAAAAGCAGTACTAAGAGTAAGGTTTTAGGGTGAACACCTATGTTTAAAAATATTTCAAGTAACCTAACTCTTCACCTCATGGAACTAGAAAAAGAAGGATAAACTAAGCCCAAAGTTTAATAGAAGAAATGATATAAAGATTTCGGCAGAAATAAGCAAAATAGAGCATAGAAAAACAATAGGAAAATAGTCAACAAAACAGAGTTGGTTTTTTGAAAAGATCAACAAAATTGACAAATCACTAGCTAAACTAAGGAAAGAAGAGAAAACACAAGTATATAAAAAATGAAAGAGAAGACATTACAACTGACGCCACAGAAATAGAAGGTTTGTAAGAACCTATTATGAACAATTACATGCCAAAAAATTGGATAACCTGGGAGAAATAGATCAATTCCTAGAAATGTACAACCTACCAGGACTGACATGATGAAGTGGAAAATCTGAACAGACCTGTAACAAGTAAGGAGATGGAATTAGTAATCAAAAACCTCCAGAGAAAAGTCCAGAACCAGATGGCTTCAGTGGAGAATTCTACCAAACATTTAAAGAATAATTAACAGAGAAGCAGTGCTTCTCAAACTCTTCCAAAAAATTGAAGAGAACCCTTCCGAATTCATTTTGTGAGAACAGCATTACTCTGATACCAAAGCCAAAGACATTACAAGAAAAGAAAACTACCGGCCATTATCTCTTACAAATGCAGATGTTAACATTCTCAACAAAATACTAGTGAACTTAATTTTTTTTTTTCTTTTTTTTTTTTTCCCCCGAGATAGAGTCTCGCTCTGTTGCCCAGGTTGGAGTACAGTGGCACAGTCTCAGCTCACTGCAACCTCTGCCTCCTGGGTTCAAGGGATTCTCCTGCCTCAGCCTCCCAAGTAGCTGGGACTACCAGGCACGTGCCTCCATGCCCAGCTAATTTTTTGTATTTTTAGTAGAGATGGGGTTTCACCATGTTGGCCAGACTGGTCTCTAACTCCTGACCTCAAGTGATCCACCCGCCTTGGCCTCCCAAAATGCTGGGATTACAGGCATGAGCCACTGCTCCTGGCCTAGTAAACGTAATTAAATAGCACATTAAAAGGATCATATGCCATCACCAAGTGTCGGTTATCTCTGGAATGCAGGGATGGTTCAACATATGAATATTAATGATATTAAAAGAACAAAGGATAAAAATATTTTGATACATGCAGAAAAAGCATTTGAAAAAACTCAACACTGTTTTCTGATAAAAACTCATCAGACTGGGATTAGAGGGAAATTACCTAAAGAAGGAAATATTCTTTAGAAGGAATAGAAAGAAATAAAGACCATACACTAAAAGCTCAAAGCTAATATTGTACTCAAGGTTGAAAACCTAAAAGCATTTTCATTAAGATCAGCAACAAGACAACGATGCTTACTCATGCTGCTTTATTCAACATAGTACTGAAAGTCATAGAGCCATTAGTCAAGAGAAAGGCATCAAAGTTGGAAATAGTAAGATTATCGATGTTCACAGATATGATCTTAAATGTAGAAAACCCTAAGGATTCCCCCCAAAAAGTAAACTGTCAAGAACTATTAAAAACATTCAGCAAACTTGCAGGATTCCAAATCAACAAACAAAAATTAGTTGTGTTCTTATACACACAAAAATATTGATTACTTGGAAGGGAAATTAAGAAAACAATTTCGTTTAAAATAAAATCCAAAAATATGAAATACTTAGAAATAAACTGAAAAAGGTAAAAGACTAGTACAGACTAGTTTTGAAAACTACAAAACATTGCTTACAAAAATTTAGGAAGACACAAATAACTGTAAAGACATCTCATATTTATGGATTGAAAGAATTAATATTATTGAATGTCTTTATTCCCCAAAGCAATGTACAGATTCAATGCAGTTCCTCTTAAAATCTCAGTGGCAGCTTTGCAGAAATAGGAAAAAAACAGTCCTAAAATTTGTATGGAACCACAGAAGACCCTGAGTAACCAAAACAACCATGAGAAAGAACAAATCTAGGGGACTCTCACTTTCTGAATTCAAAACAAATTGCCAAGCTGCAGTAATCAAAACAGTATGTTACTGGCATATATACAGACATTATAGGCCGATAGAACAGAGTAGAGAACCCAGAAATAAACCCAAGCATATATAGGCAAATGTTCTTTGACAAGGGTGCCAAGACTCTACAATGGGGAAAGAATAAATGGTGCTGGGAGAACTGGCTATCCACACACAAAATAATGAAATTGGATCCTTGTCTTGGAACATATATAAAAATCAACTCAGATTAGAAACTTAAATGTGAGACTTGAAACTATGAAACTTAAAAAAAAAAATAGAGAAAACCCTATAAAATTGATTTTGGCAATTATTTCCTGGATATAACATAAAAAGCACAGATAAAAAAAAAAAAGAAAAAATAACAGATGCACAAAGGGGACTATGTCAAATGAAAAAGCTTCTGCTTCTGCTCAGCAAAGGAAACAATCAGCAGAGTGAAAAGGCAACTTACAGAATGGGAGAAAATCTTTGCAAACCATTTATCTGATAAAAATGCGCTAAAGACTCACCCAGACATTTCTCCAAAGAAGGTATACAAATGGCCAACAGGTATAGAAAAAGATGCTGAACATCACTAATCACCAGGGAAATGCAAATCAAAATCACAATGAGATAACCCCTCACGCCTGTCAGAATGGCCACTGTCAAACCGAAAAACACCAAGTGTTGTTGAGGATGTGGACAAATTGGAACCTTTGTGCACTGTTGGTGGAAATGTAAAATGGTGTAGTCACTATGGAAAACAGTATGAAGTTCTTCAAAAATTTAAAAATAGACCGGGTGCAGTGACTCATGCCTGTAATCCCAGCACTTTGGGAGGCCAAGGCGGGCAGATCACAAGGTCAGGAGATCAAGACCATCCTGGCTAACACAGTGAAACCCTGTCTCTACTAAAACTACAACAAATTAGCCGGGCCTGGTGGCGGGCACCTGTAGTCCCATCTACTCAGAAGGCTGAGGCAGGAGAATGGCATGAACCTGGGAGGCGGAGCTTGCAGTGAGTCGAGATCAAGCCACTGCACTCCAGCCTGGATGACAGAGCGAGACTCCATCTCAAAAAAAAAAAAAAAATTTTTTTTTAAATAGAACTACCATATGATCCATTAATCTTTCTTCTGGATATTTATCGAAAAGAATTGAAGTCAGTGTATTGAAAAGCTATTCCCATGTTTGTTGCAGCATTATTCACAATAGCAAAGAGATGGAGACAACCTCAATGTCCATTGATGGGTGAATGGATAAAGAAAATGTGGTATGTACATACAATGGAATATTACTTGACCGCACACACACAAAAGGAAATCTTGCCATTTGCTACAGCATAAATTGGCCTAAGGACATTATGCTAAGTGAAAATAATCTAGTCACAAAAAGATAAATACTGCATGATTCCACTTATATGCAGTATCCATGGTGGTCAAACTCAAAGGAACAGAAAGTAGAATGATGGTTCCCAGGGGCTGGAACAACGGCGAATTGGAAATTTGCTATTCTGTGGGTATAAAATTTCAGTTATACAAGGTGAAAAAGTTCTGGAAATCTGCTGTACAACATTGTGCTTGAAGTTTTGTTAATAGGGTACATTTTGTGGTGTGCAGTTTCCATAAAAATAAAAGAAATTGGTGTTAAAACTTCAAAGCCATGGAAGAAAAAAGAGGGAGAGACTGAGAGGATTTAGGACATACCATTCTCTGCCCATTGTGTCCTTACCATTTTAGTTGGTTTTGAGAAACCTGGTGGTTTTTCACAAGAGTGGCTACATGGAAACATAGAAGGATATTTTTCAAAATCTACTCAAAAGTAGACAGAGAATTTGGTACAGGTAGGGAAGAGGATACAGATGCTCCAACTTCACCACTGATTAGCCCTTTTTTAGGAAACCAGCCCTTTTTTAGGAAATCAGCATCAGATTTCCAAACAAACAAAAACCTCTTAAGGCATTAGTCCCAGTAAAGGTAACACTCACCAAATACCTGGTTGTGCCAAGTCATTCGACAGAATTCCAAGCATGGCTTATGGTGATAACATCCTTTCCACTGTTCAGCCTGGTTGTACAATGGGGTGGGGGGTACATTTACCTCTTTTTACTCAGGGACAGACAGAATCAATATCTTTCTTGCTCTTTTACTCTCCCGTGATCTCTCTCCTGCTTGCTTTTAATTAGCTAACAGAGAAATGTGCATTTGTACATTATTCTTGTAGGCGGAATATTACTGGTAGTTTTCGGAGCCCTAACTGGATAGCTTGGTGCATGTTCATTTGAAGAAACTTTTTCAACCCAGCTGTGATCTTGTCATGAATTTGATCCTGTTCCTGTGTCCTTGTCATTGATGTGTATGCCATGGTTGTGGTTGTATCAGTCACCATCCTGGACACTTAAGAATAAATCTAGTCAATTCCCAAAACGTTTCTCTTTTTGAATTTGCACTCCAGTTAGTTTAGGTGATGCTTTTATTTGCCTTTTTGACTCTTTACAGCAAGCTTCTTAGGACTTGATCTGTCTCAGTCGCCTCCATATCCCCAGAATACAAAGCAATACAACGTAACATGCACAGTAAATATTTTTTGAATGGGTGCATGGCTGAATAGTTACTTAAAACTAAATTGACTTTTCTTAATTTTTTTATCGGATGAAAAAATCATTTGACTTTAAATTTGGGTTATCTAAGAAAAAGCCAGAAATTGCATTTTTAAGGAAGACATTTTGTATGCTTAATTGCCTTTTTTTTTTTGCTTTTGTTTTCATATTTAAAAATACTGAATACCCTCTCTATTTCTCTTTAAAACTCCTAAAATTCTCTGTGCCCCAAGAATCTTTCTCTCTAAGGCGAATGTTGAAATGCTTAAAAATATTGGCTGAAAAATGAGATTTTTCCCCCTTACATTTTGATTAATATTTAGTATTTACTATATTTTAGGTCTAATCGTTGTATGAAAGTAGCCATTCTGAACAGGTAAAGGAAAAAAGTGTCTGGCAATAATTGATTCAAGATCGATCAATCAATAGGTAGTTAGACAATTAGGCAGTTAGATCATCTTTATTGGAATAAACTGTTGTTATCCCTTATTTTTCAACCAGCAAGCAACTCAGCTATTACAGTAATAATACAAGTGTAGATGTTTGTTACTGTTTAGTCTTGTGTCTTCACAGTAGTTTGGCAATTCTGTAAGTACCTAGGTGGGAAGGAAAGCACATCTGTTCAGCCTAGTTTGTATTTTAACCAGCAAAGCACATTAAAAACATTTGTAAGATTTGTGTTTTGTGAGTGCTTCTCTCTTATTTTTGTAGCCCTGCCACATGAGAGAAAAGAGTTTTTTTCCCTTAGTGGCAGCTGCGTGATATGTTGTTAGGGAGCTGATTTAGTTTACTAGTTGTGGAGAAACACAAAACTGTGTAGACTTCTCCATGGAATATTCGTAAAGGTTGAAATAACTGGCAGTGAGGTATGTGGAGTGTCTATGAAGGTTTTAAAAATACATATTATTATAAAAAATAATTTTAAGGCCAAGTGTGGTGGCTCACACCTGTAATCCCAGTACTTTGGGAGACCAAGGTGGGTGGATGGCTTGGGCCCGGGAGTTTGAGAGCAGCATTGGCAGTATAGTGAGACCTCACCTCTGTAAAACATCAAAAAAATAAAAATTAGCCTAGCGTGGTGGCCTGCACCTATCTACAGTCTTTGCTATTCATGAGGCTAGAGCACAAGGATCACTTGAGCCCAGGAGTTCAGAATTACAGAGAGCTGTGATTGCATCACTGTTCTCCAGCCTGTGTGTGACTGCGCTGGATACTATCTCAAAAATTAATTAATTTAAAATTATAGCTTTGTGTGTTATATTGTTTATATTAATAATTAATAGCAAATGGGAAGTAACCTCTGTGAAACAGAAAAAACTTTAAATATATGTCAAGAACTATATTAGGTGCTTTGCATATAGTCATTTAATTTCTAAAATAAATGTATAGGGCAGGTGCAATGACTAATGTCTGTAACCGCAGTAGTTTGGAAGGCTGAAATGGAAGAATCACTCGACTTTAGGGTTGGGATCAGATCAGCCTGGGCAACAAAGTTTTTATAGAGACCCTGTCTCTATAAAAAAATTTAAAAATGAGCTGAGTGTGGTGATGCCTGCCTGTGATCCCAGCTACTCTGAAGGCTGAGACAGGAGGATCACTTAAACCCAGGAGGTCAAGGCCAAGGCAAACTCTGATCATGCCACTGCATTCCAGTGTAGGTAACAGAGCTAGACCTTGTCTCAAAATAAAATAAAAGTATAGACTAAATACAGTCAGTCCTTCATGATGAGGAAATCATTTCATAGAGGATGTCACTTTACCAAGGCCATATGGCTGGTGACTGACTCAGATGTTCATGCTTTTTCCCCTAAATCACTCAGAAGATGACATTACTAAAAAGATTGGAGGCTATGAAGTGTTCTCACCAGTAGCGACATGAAAATATTCCAGTGATAAGTGAAAAAGTTGGATAGGACATTGTATACATCTTGATGCTGGTATAACTTAGTACTTGAGTAAAATGATCAGAGTAAGATATAAAGATTTAGTGTTTGTATTAGGCTGATGGAATTTTGTGTGTTTATTTTGTAAAATGTCTTCCATTGTGTAAGATGTCTATAATTGTAGGTAACTTACTTTCCCATTAAGTATTATTTAAAGAAAAGTGCATGCAGTATCAATTTATTTCATCAATCAGTGCATCTAAAAAATCTTAATGTTTTTGGTGAGCCTTCTGAAAGACTGTGTGGTCATTTGAGCTTGTATTCTTTTTTTTTTTCTTTCTAATTTTAGATCATCAAATTATTGGATGGAAAACGATCTCAAACTGTGGGAATCTTGATATCTAGTTTACATTTAGAAATGAAGGATATCCAACAGGGTAAGTCTTTTCTATCACTTTTGTTTTACTTTTTCCATTTTTTAAAAAACATTTCATTCTGAAGAATGTCAAACACACACAAAATTAGAACGCCCTAATGAATCCCATACACCCAATAGTCAGCTACAGAACCATCAAGTCACTCTTGTTTTATCGGAAAACACTCTCCTCTCACCAGATAGGTTATTATGAAGCAAATTTCAGATGCTTTATAAGTCATCGGTTAAAAATGTTAGCACTATTGCTAAAAGATAAGGATACTTTATTATTTGTTTTACAGATGGGATTTTGCCATGTTGCCCAGGCTGGTCTCAAACTCTTGGGCTCAAGCAGTCTGCCCACCTTGGCCTCCCAAAGTGCTGAGACTACAGGCGTGAGCCACTGCGCCTGGCCCAAGGATACTTTTCCAAACAATACTCCATCCAGTGCCATTATCCTTCCTTTAAAAACATTAATCACAGTTTCTCAGTATCATCACATAGGTAGTTTTAATTTCCCTGTTGTTTGTATACTCATTAATTCATCCATTCATTTGTAGTTAGTTTAAATGAGGATCCAAACAAATTCCATGCGTTGCCTTTGATGTGTCTCTCAAGTTTGTTTTAATCCAGAAGTTTCTACCCTCCATTTTTTCCCCTTTGTAATTTATTTGTTGAAGAAACCAGGTCACTCCTCTTATAGACTTTCCCACATTTTACATTTTGCTGATCATGTTGTTATGTTTTTATTTATCATGTGCCCCTGTCCCCTGTTTTCTGTAAACTGTCTGATCTAGAGACTTAATCTGAGTGGAAGAATGCATCATAGATGCTATTACGTTTTCTATCAAGAAGTACATAATATTTAGTTGCCTGTGATGTTAGTGAGCACTTACGATCTTTTCCCAGATTCATTATTTCATTAGAAGTTTTCCAAAAAATGATGTACTAATTCCATCATTTCTTCTTTATTAGCTGGAATACTTCTAGGGAGAAACACTTTCCTTCATTTGGTTAAATCATCGTTTCTTAATGCTTTCGTTTCAAAATGTTGTTATTTCTATTTGGTTATCTTTGGCTCAATTTTTAGATAAAAGACATTTAAAGAGAAGAGATTTTGTGTGTATATATTTTTATTGGTATCTAGGAAAGTAGACCAGAACCCATCATACCTTTTCAAAATCTGTGTCTCGCATGAAAACAACACTCTTCTCAGTAATTAATTAGATGTAAATCTTTTGGGTTTTTTTGGGGGGTGGGGGGGAGTTTTTTTTTATATGGAGTTTCACTCTTGTTGTCCAGGCTGGAGTGCAATGGCGTGATCTCGGCTCACCACAACCTTCGCCTCCCGGGTTCAAACACTTCTCCTGCCTCAGCCTCCCAAGTAGCTGGGATTACAGACGTGCGCCACAACGTACAGCTAATTTTTTAAGTAGAGACAGAGTTTCTCCATGTTGGTCAGGCTGGTCTCGAACTCCTGACTTCAGGTGATCCACCCGCCTCGGCCTCCCAAAGTGTCAGGATCACAGGCGTGAGCCACCACGCCCGGCAAATGTAAATCTTTATATTGACATTTCCCTTATATTTTCTGAATGATAATACAATCTCTTAGACAGTTTCAGTAGAATTTAGTATGGGTTTCACAGTGAGAACATCTGAAACCACACTGCCCTTTAGGTTTCAGTTGATGTTGTTTAGTCGTTTGACTTTGCTACTCGGCAGAATACCCACAGCTCCTGACCTGCAAGACACTTAAGTTACTTTCACATCACCTGCTACTTTTCCATTCAAGGGAGCTTTGTTAGGGACTTAAAATTTTACTACATTGTAAAAACTAAAAATTCCACAAAAAACTAAAACATCTTAAATGATAGTCACAGAGCATTCAAATAAGCTATTTAATATTTAAGTTTGTTAACAGAGCTGAATACGTAAGTGTGAATATTAAACCTCAGATAAAGTGAGTTTGGCAGAGGGTGGCTAAAAAGGCCTGTCACTGAAATGAGAATGGGATTTTTCAGGGACTTTAGAAGAATCTAAAGTGAGATCTTCCAGAAGAATTGAGTTTCTGATAAATTCACATCAGAAGAATGTGATGTTAGAGCGAGGGAAAAAAAGGAAAAACAAAAACAAATGTCTTCAGGGGAGTTTATAGTCTTTTGGCAAAGGACTGACTTTTTTGAGGCAGTTATTGAAGTTAGATAGGGATTCTTTAGGTATCACGAAAGGGTCTTATCTTGACAGTGGTCTCCATGAGCCTGGTGAAACTCAAGTGTGCTTGATTTCATCACCATGATGTGTAATGCCATGGATGTGAGTTTTCACAATGTCCGTATAACCTTAGACTATATTCCGTTTGTTTTAAGCGTGTCCTGCTGCAGTGTGTCAGATTTCCACATGAATAGAAGTCATTCCAGTCATGTGATAGTCCAGTTACCAGCTCAGGACTATGAACTTTCCCATGGCATTCTAGCCTTATTAGATTGAATGTTTGTTGGGAGTTGAGAAAGATATTTGTGGATCCAGACCTTTTCCAATGCCATACTCTAGATAAGAACATGCTTCTGCGAAGCATAAGTGAACTTCCGTTTCAGCATCGGAAATGTTGACTGTAGCATCACAGACTTCTAGGCCTTGTGGGAACTTTATTGTTCTTTTTCCTTCCTCAAGCACCTCTGTGATCTACCACAAAGTTGACTTCTGAGTTCTAAAATATCATCTCCATTCCATCTCTTCGTTTAGTAATGCATTCCAGATGAATATGGTGCTATAACTGGAGGTTAGTTTTCTTTTGGAGTCACTGACTGACACTGGCATCTGAAGGTCATTAGGAGCCCAGGCTGTATCAGTTATATTTCATTCTGAACGTGTGTGTGGAATGTACTTGGCCTTGTGTTGTCACCCTGGTGAAAGGACTCCCTGTGCTGATGTTGGCCTTAAAGGTTTATTTTAATGTGAGAGGGGCTATGGTGAGATGTGATTGGAGGAGGCCAGCTGGCCGCCAGGCAGGATCTCACAGCAGATCAGCCCTGGTGAATGACCACAGTTCAGAGGGTGTTCTTCAGCCCTGTGGTTGTATATTCATCTTTAGCCGTGCACAAAGCCCGGAGGCCTTAACTCGTACTTTCCAAACTCACAAGAAGCTGATGTATAAACCAGAAAGCCAGTATATTCACTTAGAGGAGAGTATTTCTTACGACAAAAAAAAATTGAGTCACATCTGTTCATCATTTTCTCCACATCGTTTGTTTCTACCTGCCAATTTCCCCATTACAATGACATTTTCATCACTATTTCAGCATATGCATAATAAGCACACAGTAAATATTTTCTTGAATGCAAAGAAACGGGCATTAACAGATTTAGAGACAAAATACAGTACATGATTCTCAGAAAGATGTGTACTACTCAGTTGATAGGAATAGAAGTACTTCCAGGCATTCTGGATTGCTTCGGGCATTCCAAGGTTCTAAATGGCAATGACATTTCAATTTTTCTGAGATTACAGCTTTGTCACCTTGATAACAGTTTTGTGTGTTTCAGTCTGCAATTATCCGCCACAAATAGATCATCTGGCTTTTACTGGTTTGGCTCTTTAAGAGCAATCTTCTTTTCTTCTTTTGTAAGAGGAGCACTTCTGTGTGCTCTCCCTGGCACAGCCTACACTGTCCATTCAGGAAGAGGAGTTTTGGTGCCCTGTGTCTTAACATCTGGCAGGTAGCAAGGAGCAGGGCTAGTGTTCATTCCTTTATGCATTTCTTTGCCAGGAATTTCTGTGATGATTAAGCATTGTTTGCAAACAACTGGGCTAATGTGTCACACATAAAAGTCGTATATTCAAGTGTTCATTGAATTTAATTCAATTTTTTAAAAATACAGACTTAAACTACATGGGATCAGAATGCTGTGAATTCTATTCCAGTGCATTTGGACAAAACTGCCTGCTTGCCTGCCTTTTTTCCTTCCATAAAATTGTATTGAGTGCCAGCTCCGTGTCAGGTGTCATGACTACAACAACACGTAAGATCAGACTCTAACATCCTCAGACACACCCAGGATGGTGGGAGAAATGTGAAGCAGCCCAACATTACAGTAGAATTGGCTATGAAGTAACAGAGCAGTATCTTGACTCTTCCTGTAAAAGTTAAGATTAAGTCTGAGAGGATGAAATAGTGGCCATCACACAGAGATGGAGCTTTTCCAATTGAGGAAAGAGCCTGAAACACAACCTGTGAAAAAGAGACGTGTGTAATCCCTAACTTCGCGAGGCCAAGGCGGGTGAATTGCTTGAGCCCGGGAGTTCGAGACCAGTCTGGCCAATATGGCGAAACCCCATCTCTACAAAATACAAAAATTAGCCAGGCGTGGTGACGCGAGCCTGTAATCCCAGCTACTTGGGAGGCTGAGGTGGGAGAATTGCTTGAGCCTGGGAGGTGGAGGTTGCCAAGATCATGCCACTGTACTCCAGCCTGGGTGACAGAGCAGGACTCCATCTCAAAAAAGAAAAAAAAAAAAAGAGAGAGACACAGCTGGAGTATATAGATTGTATATATGAATGTAGGTTGTTTTAGAATAGAAGGCTAGAAACACAAGCAGCATCCAGACCAGGAAGATCCCTGAATAGCATCACAAGAAATGTTTATATTATTGCATCAGTAATGGGGACAGGAAACCTAAGAAGGGCCTTGTTGTGATCTGATTTTGAATGCAACAATATCTATCACACTGTTTCATGGAAGACTGGCCTCTGATGCTTTGCATGCTTGGCCAAAACATAGATCTCTTACTTCACTTTGTCGCACCTGCATCTCATCTCACTGCACTCTCGCCAGCTACAGTGGTCTTCTTTGATTTCTTAAAGAGGCCAAGTACTTTTCTTAACCTTTGTCGTTGGATGCACAACACATTTTGAATGAACAGCACTGCACGCTCCCTCTGTTTGAAACACGTTTCCACCCCACTCTCTATGTAGCAAGGTGTTTTTCTTTAGGTTTCAGCCTAAATGTCACCTCCTAGGAGAACCTTCCTAGGTCCTCCCCCACCCTAATACGGGTCATCCTAATTTAATACTCTTATTTCCTTCACAGCAACTAATGTTTTATTTGTTCATCTACTTATGTTTTTATTTACATCTACCACCAGAATATAAGCTCCAAGAAGGCGACTGCTCACTGATGTATCCCCAGCACCTGTGTCTGGCACCCAGGTGACGATCGTGAAGTGCCTGTTGAGTGAATAAACAAAAATAGGACTGAAGGTGGAGAAATCCTTTCGAAGGGATTGTATTTGTTCAGATGATAAATGACAAAGGTCAGAACTGAAACGAGGTCTATAGAAATGTAGAGAAGAGACCATGTAGGAGGGATATTTGGAGACAGAATTACTACAGTTGCTCACATCAGATGCAAGGAGTAGTAGAGAAGACATTTGGCTGTACCTTGGGTGTCTGGCTTCAGCAGGAATGTGTATAATGGTGCCCCAGACCAGAAACTGAAAACACCGGTGTAAAAGCAGGGCTTGGAGCATAAAGGTAAATTCTGTTCTGGATGATTTGAGTGTGAGAAGACTGGAAACATCTCAGCTAAAGTAAGTGTTCAGTGAGCACCTAAAAATCTACCTTTGTGCTAGTGGTAAGTGGATAGGGCTAGGTTAGACATAACATACTCCCAAAAGGAACCTTTATCCATTTCTTTCTAGCCAAGATAGTGTTTGATATCTTGTAGAAGAAAGCCAAATCCATATGCCGGCTGAAGTTGAAAACAGTGAATCACTAAAGGAAAAGCCTTGGTTGTAGAGAAAGAAGGTTTCAGGAGTGTCACAGGAGAGACTCTCAATAAGTGATTTACTTACTTACTGCTGATTTTCCATCTGCTAGATAGGATGACTTATATTTAAAAGCATTTGGCATCCTTGGTCACAGTGACTGCCTGCATGATTGCAAATTAGTGTTTTCATTCCACGTTAGTGAGTTCCTCTTATTCTTATCCCAGGGGAGATAGAAAATTGCTGTTGACTATTCTTGATATAAACGTTTATATGCATTGCAACAGACTAGATGCCAGAAACCTTCTGGCATTCATTTGGAATTTCCCATACACTCAGAATTCATATTTATAATATTTAAATAATGTCAGGATAAAACATTCTTTATTTAGTTCTTACTAGTTCAGAACGTCAGTTTGAGAGATCAGCTGCAACTGCAACTGGCTTTCTTTCTGTTTGGGAATCTCAGTTCAAAATGCACAAAAGGGATGTCAGTTATGTGCTCAGGCTAAAACCCAGGTCTGAGAATGCCCGCTGGACCTTGTTCCCTTTTGCCTTAATAATTGCCAGAAATCTTTGTCAGAGTTTATGCAAGTTGTCTAAAACGTAATGAATTTGACAAGGCATCTGAAATCCAACATAGCTTATCTAGGGCTTTCCTGAGGAACAGTCTCAGTCTAGCCTAGAAGAGCTTCTGCTCAAAAGGCTTTTGGTCTTCAGAATTTTTTTTATCATGCGCATCTAACAGTAAAAAGTTTTAGTGCATGCTTCTCAAGGTCTATTTTCTAAAATATATAAGTGTATGACAGAACTAATAGGTGTGTTATAAAGTATATGCAAAAATATGAATTAAAATAAGATTAGTAATATTTTTAAATGTCTTGCTAATTTTGATGGCTTTGGATTCTCATCAACCTGATAATCTCAAGGCTCAATATGCAATTACAGTGAGTCTCATTATTAACAATAGTGAAGTTAAACCCACATTTTCAATAGCCTTAGTGATAAATTCTATTTATGGGGATCAATTTCTTGGCAGACGTCATTTGGCTATCCTCGTTTTTACCTGCTTCCATAACTGATGAAGAGTTTGTACTAGCAACCAAAGTGTCTGCTCTGCCATTTTCCTATTGTTGACGGATTATCTTAAACCTGGGGTTTCACCGCAGGAGGCTTTTGAAGCCAACTTGTTTATTTTGTGAAGTGTAGTTAAAACCAGATTTTAGAATAAGAAAACTTCATTTATTACCCCCCCATCACAATATGGTGAAAGCAAAGGAACAAGTGAGGATGCCACGTCTGAAAGAGTTTATCCACCAAAAGTGCCGTGTGATTCTGACCTGCTGACATACAGACTAAATAAATCGGCAGTTTCAATTAACTTATTAACTATAGGTAGAACTAAATTTTTTTAAATGTTAGATAAATATAAGTAGTCACTCTAATATTTTCCTTTCCTTTTTCACCTTTTCCTCCCTCCCGCTGCGTCTAAAACACCTAAGCAGTGGGGCTCCCACCTACCCTTTCTAAACCGTTCTGCATTCCTTCACTCGCAGAGCTGAGTCCAGAAAGCAGAGCGTGGCATTTCTTTGTACTTTACCTTCAGGCAACTGGCTGAGACCATCCAATCTGCCTGGAATGTAATTTTGGCTTGAAAGAACCAGAACTAATGGACAAACAGAAGCAGCTTAGCCCAAACTGTTTCTCATTCCACTACCCTCTGGAGAATAGAGGGGATATAGAAGGGGAAGTTTTGTGAATTGTATGCTCTATGCCCTTCTTTGAGGTTTGAACCATGGACAATTTTAATTGTACCTATAAAAGGAGACCTTGGGCAACTTCAGGCATAGTACATGCCTGGACTTAGGCGAGAATTGGGATTTTTGCTTTACGAGATTGAGTGATTTGGAAGTTTTGTAATAGGTTAAATATCCCTTTCGCGATCGTCCATTTCTCCCACCTCCCAGACAGCTCCTGTTCACTGTGTGTTTTATACTTGTCTCTTAGTCCATCAGAACCCAGGTTAACGTGACACAGTAGCAGGCATTTAGCAATTTAGATAAAATTATAAACTATACTATATTCTCTCTGTTTTTTTTTTAGTCTGTTTGGATGCAACTTTTGTTTGTGTTTCTTCATGTGCTGTGTGCCTTAGTTTTCCTTTTTAGTCAATTTTGGCATGCAGTGTAAAATTACAATTTTTTGCTATATATTCAAGAAAATTAGACTTTATGTTACTAGAGATTTTGTTTTCTTTTTATTTAAGATAAGGTGTTTTCAAGTTCCAGGTTTCTTTTTTTTTTTTTTTTTTGAGAAATTCTGTCTCCTGTGACTTAGCTGCAATATTGACTATTTTTGAAGAACTGCAAATAGTTTGTAACAAAGATTAAAGCTTAATCATTTTATTGCATATGTCAAAAATAGCGTTTAGAAGTGAACTACATATTAGCATGAATTAAATAATGGTGAAACTATGAATGTATATACTAAGTAAATTTTATTTTATTTTATTTTATTTTTTTGAGACGGAGCCTCGCTCTATCGCCCAGGCTGGAGTGCAGTGGCGGGATCTCGGTTCACTGCAAGCTCTGCCTCCTGGGTTCACGCCATTCTCCTGCCTCAGCCTCCCTAGTAGCTGGAACTACAGGCGCCCGCCACCACGCCCGGCTAATTTTTTGTATTTTTAGTAGAGATGGGGTTTCACCGTGTTAGCCAGGATGGTCTCGATCTCCTGACCTCGTGATCGGCCCACCTCGGCATCCCAAAGTGCTAGGATTACAGGCATGAGCCACCATGCCTGCCCTTGAAATTTTCATAATATGGACTGTATGTGGTTCCCACTCTGGGATTGCTGATTAACATAAAAAGCATGTGATGCCATTTAGAGACCAGGATTTCTTTGTAGCCTTTTTTGGGTAGTTTGTTCTTCCTTGGTTAATTCATTGAAATTTTTTTTTAGGTGGTAAGGATTTTAGGTGGAATGATTATTTGTAGCCTGACATCTATGAAAGATAAAGGAAGTTCAACCATTATGGAAAACAGTATGGCGATTCCTCAAGGATCTAGAACTAGATGTACCATATGACCCAGCCATCCCATTACTGGGTATATACCCAAAGGATCATAAATCATGCTGCTATAAAGACACATGCACACGTATGTTTATTGCGACACTATTCACAATAGCAAAGGCTTGGAATCAACCCAAATGTCCATCAGTGACAGACTGGATTAAGAAAATGTGGCACATATACACCATGGAATACTATGCAGCCATAAAAAAGGATGAGTTTGCATCCTTTGTAGGGACATGGATGCAGCTGGAAACCATCATTCTTAGCAAACTATCTTAAGAACAGAAAACCAAACACCGCATGCTCTCACTCATAGGTGGGAACTGAACAATGAGATCACTTGGACTTGGGAAGGGGAACGTCACACACCGGGGCCTATCATGGGGAGGGGGGAGGAGGGAGGGATTGCATTGGGAGTTATACCTGATGTAAATGACGAGTTGATGGGTACTGACGAGTTGATGGGTGCAGCACACCAACATGGCACAAGTATACATATGTAACAAACCTGCATGTTATGCACATGTACCCTAGAACTTAAAGTATAATAATAATTTTAAAAAAAAGAAAGATGAAGGAAGTACAGTCTTGGTCCAGTAAATTACCACTGCCTTGGAGGATAGTTGGGGTGATTGTAGAATTGAGCTTGGGAAACCAAGCAGTGTGACTTTGTGCCTTAGTTTCATCATCTGTAAAACTAGAAACAACAAACGCACCCACCTCATATGATTAAATACAAAACACTTAGAACAATGCCTGGTACAGAGGGAGCTGCCAATAAATTCTATCAGTTATTAAGTATTAATCCCCAGTAAAGTCTGCCTGCTGTCCTCACCCTCTGATGGAGTGGACAGAGATTCTTTTAAGCTGCTACTTAATGGTGCCCTTAAGCATCTCATTTGGATACTTGCATAGAGTGAGAGTTTGTGCATATCTGGGTTTGCATAGGCATGCCTGGTGCTTATTGGGGATGGAACCTAGTGTCCAGTAGGAGAAGCGCAAGGTCTAGGTTACAGAAGAACTATGACCGTTTTGAAGAGGCTTGTTACAGAGCTCTTCAGTGGGAGCAGATCCGTCCAGTCCCCTGGCCTAGCCTCTGAGTGGTCCTTCCACGCTCCACACCCCTCTCTGTGGGCTCCCCTTCTTTCCACTTCTTGCAGTTTTTTCATAGACTTGGTCTTTGCTCTCAGGAATGACCTCACTGTTGGGAGGGAAAACTGTGGGAAGATGTTTCTGCCTTCCCTTTCCTCAGCTCTCACATTCTACTACTGCCCCTTCCCATGAACCCCATGTTATCGTTTCCTTTGTAGAGGTCAGGGAGTAGGTTTGTCAGAGTTTTGTGGGATATAGGTGACATGAGAGTTTCAAAAAGCCAAGTCCTTCTATATGTCTTTCCCTGCTCTTTTCTCTTTCTCTTACTGATGGAATTTTTATCGAGTTCTGAAAAATACCAGTATTTTGGGCAAAGCAGCTAAGTTTTATGTTGGCTGTTCGAGAGTTAACATTGTAAACAAAATTATTTCTACTAATAGAGTCAGATAGCCCTATCAAACTTTGCTTTCCTGGCCTGGACTAGACTATATCTAGTCCATTTGCAAAACATTATTACATACCCACTTTGTGCAAGAGGCTTAAGGCAGTCACTTAAGGAAATAAAAAGAAGAATAAAATGCGCTACATACAAATCATTCTCAAAACCACCATCAGCCAAAACCTGGTGAGCTAATCCAGCCATACCTGCCTGTGGCATCTCCCACACTTCGGATGACCAGATTAGCTTTGGCTCATCTCAACCGACTACGTAAGATATGCCTTTCTCACCACCGTGTCCCACGCTTCTTGCTCAAAGGTGCTCCTTCAGTCGAAGAGAACAGCTCCCTTAAATAACTCTGCCCATCTTTTTACTAATTAGAAGCCCTTCGAACAGCAAGCACATTCTGTTTATTTGGGCATAGTACACTTGGAGATAGAAGTGTTCAGGGCTGAAAAATGACCGGAGAGCTGAGAGAATCCTGCATGTTCTTTCTGCGTAACCCTGGTCTTGTGAAAAGCCATCTCTTACCCGGAGAGGGAATTTTCCTCTTGTGTAAGACCCTGACCCTGTGCATGTGCTTACAAAGCAGGCACATAGTTTTTATGTGTGCCTGTTAGTTTGAATTTGTGATACGGATCTGCTTTTTGTCCCTGCTGACGGTTATTATATCTTAATGGGCGAAACACTACTCTAATGATCCTTGTGTATATAATTCTTGTGGTACAGAGCAGGCACCAGAGGACCACATAAAAATGTTTGCCTCAATTTCCCTGCAAAAAAGAAGCCCAGGAACCAGACTTGACCAAGTAACAGATTTTTAAAGGTAAAGGAACCCAATAAAATTACCAGCTTTTCACAGCGTGTGCCTACTTCCTTTTGACATATTGTGAGGTGTAGGTGAAATATTCTAACTGAACTGACAGTGTGAGTGGGACAACTAAGGAGGGAAGGAGATAAAAGTAAAAACCACCAGCAATGATTGATATTGCAGTAGCAATGAGCTGTTGGGGTCTCCCCTTTGTGGACTTGACACTTCACCTTTCTGACACCATCTGCAGGAGTGTTGGTATAATGAGACCTATACAGATGGGAACAAAAGCTGGGATTACTTGGAATTACTGTATCAGAGCTTTGAGGCTTGCTGTAAAATTGCATAGGCTTGTATTTGTTTATTCAATTTATGAGAGGTGTGCCTGTGTGCACACACATGCGTGGAAGAGACAGAGACAGAAAGTGTTTTTAAAGTATAAAATGGAGGGAGCGATCTGATCCTAGATGACGCCAAAAATAGTTTAGTTGAATACTGACTTCTTTCCACACTGTGATCATTATGATTACTAATTAATTAGTTAACTAATTAATTGCGCTTATGTAATGGCTAATAAGTTTAATGGTAAGTGCTTGCAAGAATGACTTAATCAGAGAGCATTCATTGATTCTCTAATGCATCGTTCCAGTAGTTGGAGAATAGAATTATCAGGTGTGGATTCGGGCTCACTAGGAAGCTAAACTGTATTTGGTGACTAAGACGTGGGATTATGTACATGTAAGGCAGTTGTCTTAGGCATCCTAGGACTTGGTAGGCCTTTTTATTTTTTAGACCTCTGGCTGATACCCCAGCCTTCCCAGGCCAATATTATTCTTACTAGAAATAATACAACTAATTTAATCTCCCTGAGTTCTAGGCTCAGTATCAATCTCTTGATATTGCTAATTCTACCTCTGAAGTTTCTTTTACTTTTTAAATTGTATTTTTAAGATCCTTCCTTGGAAGAGGAGAGACTTCAGTGGAATACTTGGCAGTGGCCCTAAGTTCATCTCTTTATCTGCTTCTTTTGCCTGTCCTTTCCTGTCTACTGCATTCCTTTCCCAGTTCCCTGAGGGGGCAGATCAGTGGTCGTGCTCATCTCTTAGACTCCCCTGCCTATTTCCGGGGGGATGGTACAAAGCTCTTCCCCTAAACGTAGGCTCAAAGCCTCAGAGTGGTTTTAGACTCTACTTTCCTCAGTCCCCAGAGCTAAAATTCAGAGGTAGAATTAGCAATATCAAGAGATTGATACTGAGCCTAGAACTTAGGGAGATTAAATTAGTTGTATTTAGCAATGTCACTCTAACAGTGTTCTGTAGTGTCTTTCTTTTTTGCCCTGTCCTTTCTGTCCACACTATTCAGGGTTTTGCTACCTCTTGCCCACTACAATAGATTCTAAACTAGTCCTTTCACTTTTTGACTTTTTGTATGTGTAATTTCGTCCAATTTACTCCTCTATTCGTAACTGCTCAACAGCTCCCTCCTGTATAACAAGTGTTTTACAGGTTCATCATGGCGTTCAGAATTCTACAAGGTTTTACCCCAAACTACGTTTGGAGTGTGTCTTTCCAGTCACTGTAATTCATTCTGAATCTCTTCAAACCAAAATTGAACTACCTGCCATTGCCTAAACATTTTCTGAGCTGGTCTATTATCTGCTACTTCTAGCTGGAATGTCTTATATCCTTCCAGTTTACGTTCACTGGCACTTATTGCATATTTACAGATTGTCATTGCATGGATGAATTTAGCTTAATTATTGGTGATTAATAGATGAGTGTTTTAAGTGTCTACCTAAAACAATATAACAGTTGAACTTTTACTCGTCACCTTTCTTCCTAAGGGGATACAGCTATTTCAAACTTTCTTGAATAAGGAAAGATATTTTCCTTATTCATTCCCTAATAATGAGAAAACTCATTTTTGAAGTTAATTATTTTTATTAGGGAATATTCAGGCAAGCCGTGTAACCTACACCGAGTGTATGAGTTGGGGGCACAATTACGTAACTGCTGGCCACACCTTGATTTTTGGACGGGGTCAAATTGCGAAGAAGCAAACAACCATAATCCAGATACGTGCCTTATAAGGCCGTGCCCCTTTAGAGCCTCTCTGGTTTCTTTTTAAGACCGCATGTTCTCTTTGTCAAGAAGCTTTTCCTCCCATCAGCAGAAGGACTCACTCTTCAGGAGTCCTGTGGTATAATCATAGCCACAAACGTTTATGTTCTACCTGCTGCACCCCTGGTACCATGCTGGGAGACAGTTATCAAGATGCATAAGAAATCACCTGCTGACTGCAAGGCTTTCACAGTCTCTTGGGGGAAGGAAACTGTTATGCAACATACCATCGTACAGATTCTTAAAGTACACCGTCTTCACCTTATGTAAAATATGATAGAGGTGCCATGGCAGAGGAAAAGACTGAGGACTTAATGATCTGAGGGTCAAAGGATGTCCTTCCAGGGCTTTGACCTCTATGCCTTGGAGAGATGAAGAAAGGGAGGAAGCCATGGCATGTTCAGGAATGGGGAATGACACAGTGTGACTGGAACCCAAGGTGCATGGAGAACATGGTAGGAGATGAGATTGGAAGTGTAATTAAGGCCAGGCAGGGAATGAGCTTAACAGCCAGGCCAAGGAATTTGGACTTCGCTGAGAGTTTAAAGGAAGATATTGGAGGTATTTTAAGCATCACGGTAAAATTTTGAAATCCATGTTTTTAAAAAATAACCTTGGTACAGTGAAGGATAGATTGATGAGAAAGATTGAAATTAGAGATAAAAATATAATACAGACTTGGAGGTACCTGGCATTTCCCTTAAGACACTTGATCTGTTATTTTTGTAATTAGAGTTCTGTGTCATAGACCTTTCCTGTTAATAATGCTTTCTGAAGTTGGGTCTTGAGTGGGGTTTTAAAGGACTGCAAGGGTTTCACAGTAACTGTGATCAGAAACACCTAAGAATTCTGGAAAGTTGCATTTACAGCACAAATCACTCAGTAGTTGTAGTTTTCTTTCTCTAACTCTTTCCAGATGTTAAAGGGGATGAGGCATTAACAAGCATTAAAACACATTTACAATGTATATATTTGAAATCATGATAGTAATAGCTCATACATACCATTTTGGGCATCTACCATGTTCTACATGCTATGCTAAGCATACGTCTTACCTCACTTAATATTTTCAGTAAGTGGTATTAGAGCTGTTTTGTAGATACACTGAAGCTCAGAAAATTTAACACGTCAGGATCACACAATGAGTAAATTTTGCTCTATCCATGATAGTCACCTTGATTTTTTTTTTCTGTACCTTGAATGTGCTCCTTCAGAAAAAGAAACTTGTCTTTGCAGTTACCTCTCCCTGGGATGTTATTCTCCAAGATAGCCACAAAACTGACCTCTGCAGGTCTTCCCTTAAATGTCACCTCCCAAAGAAGCCTTCCTTGATCCTCCTGTCTAATGTTGTACATTTCTCTGTTTTACTTTCTTCATAGTAAATTGTTATCTGAAATTATGTATTTACTTGTTTATTTTCTGTCCCCAGTCTAGGATATAAATTTCACGAGATGAAGTACTTTGCACTTCTAACTTAAAAATCCACAGTATTTTAGAACAGTTTCTGGAGCATCCTGTACACATTCAACAAATATTTATTCAAGGGCTGGATGGGGGAATGAATGAATCCATGTCTTCAGAGCCCATGGTGGTTCTCAGTCCCAGCCTCTCTGGCTGTTATTTTTCTGCTATGAACACACTGGAAGGGGCACAGCTGACTATATAATCTGAGGAACTGTGTACCTGGGCCCCAGACTGATTAACTTTTAAAAACTGGATATTTACTTACTAGGAAAAGAAACTCACAGGTCATTCTCTTTCTCATTAGTTAAGATTATTTGATTATATCTAAGCTTGTAATATATAGTTACCCCAGATGCGTGATTAGTTAACATGTAAACATTTTTGATAGATTATTGTTTAGAATTTGACCTTTTCTTACGCACTCATGTTGGTTGATTTTTGTAAGAGAATACTGAGATTGACATAAAGTAGACATTGTTTCTGGCTCTTTTGATTTTCAAAGCATTATTCATTTAAAAATAGTGGATTTATATTATCTCCACACACAAAATAACAGTCTTGAAAGGGCAAATCCTTTCTTTCTGTCCTTAAACTGCGTTTTTCTTTGGTGGTTTCAGATTGGCCTTGGTGGATATGTGATGTTCCTTTGTCTTGGTGGAATCTGAGGTGGCTTAATTTGTCTCTAGCATGTTAACCTCCTCTTTTCTGTCTGTTCCACGTACTTAGGAATAGCTTGCTGATTAACCCTTGGGAATAGCTTGCTGATTAACCCCTAAGTTTGAGAAGGTGGCCTGCAAAGGAATTTTAAGTACATTTCTTGGTGTTCTGTGAGGTTCCATGATCTTAGCTCAGTTAATTAGCTTTGTTAAAATTGTATGAAAGGGTTCATGTGATTCTAAACCACAGAAGAAGCAAAATACCTCAGAAACAACCTGCCCCTTGACTTGATCCCCACCTTTCTAAAAAAGTGTAATGCAAATGAACAGAATAATAGTTGACGAGCAAAATTTTAAGGCATTCTAAGTATCACTGGTTGGTTTAATAAAATTAATTAGCCTGCCACGGAGAAAATTTATTAGCCTGCTGGTTAATTTCACAATGTAAAGTCAGGGAAGGGAGGTAGGGTTGAGGGAACAAACCCTATTAGTTTTGAATAATTATTTAAAGATGTGGACCTGCTTATTTCAAACACTTTGGTAGCCAAATCCATTAGGGATTTTAAGTCGCAATTTTTGCATCACAGTATCTATGGGAAAGTACCTCTCTTGATGAAATCATAAGCATATTAGTTAACGACTAAATTAATCTTAAATAATACAGAACAAGTAGAATCCTAATAAAACCATGGGAATGAGAGCCTGCCTGAAGACTGGCTCATGGGAGGTTTCCATAATCTTAATTTGCTATTGATGCAATTACTGCTTTTTCTTGTCTTTTTAATCCAAACAAGATGTTGGCAGTGGCCACAGAAAGGTACCTGAAATCACATGCCTGAATTCATTTAATTTGCCAACATTGTCTTTTTTCTCTCTCTCTTTCTGGTAATGGGCAGGAGTCAGTTCTGGTGCATTAGGTACTAAATCTCTTCAATTACCATCGGGAAGAAAGATTTAAAATTGCGCTTGAACCTACAAACTGATTTAGGTTTAAAGCACAAACACTTCTCCTGTGGAGCCTAAATTAAACTGCAGAAAGGACTCAGAGCCTGAGGAATTAAACAAGGCAGAGCCAAGACTCAGGCCAGTGATAGGAACCATTTTGGTTTCTTTCATTTGAGACCCCTGGCGCGAGAGGAAGGGGAGCAGAAACAAGCTGAGAGGCACAGCTTGTGTACGAAAGTGCAATACCCTATTAATTGCTTGGAAGCTGGATGTGGAGTAAACATTGGTGCGGGGGACCTAATCAAATCCCTTATCCTCTTTTCTTTTTGGGTGCTCGGCAGCCATTTTCAATGTGGATGACTCCGTGGTTGATCTGGAGACCCTGGCAGCCTTATATGAAAACGTGAGTGTCAAAGACTTACAGAGCTAGCATTTCCATATTTATCTTCTACCTGAGAAATGACTGAGCCGTTCACGTTCTTTGGTAATAAGGGTTTTGACATAGCCTGGAAGAGATTAAGGCATAGAAACACAGGCTTGAATGGGAGTGGATGTGAGGAGCACTGGATTCCTAACTCCCACTGTGGTATCTGGACTAGCAGATCTCACTGCATACTTGCAAGGCAGGGCATCTAAGGTGGACACCACTTATGTGCCCTGGAACGCAGTCCTGTCACTTGCCGGCCGAGTGAATGAAGGTAAGCTGCCTACTGAAATGCTAGTGTGCACCGGTGTCTACTTCTGAGGAATGGGGACTGCTAACACCAGTTTGATGGATTGTTCTTAGTCCAGATGAGCTGATATACTGAATGTGGGAAGGTGTGTAGAATGGTGGGTATGTATTTTGGATTTAGAGTGAGACAGTCTTAGGTTTGAGGTCCAGCTGTGCCTACCATTGCCTGCCAAGTGACCTTGGGCTAGTTACTTAAACTCCTTAATCCCGTTGTGATCATCAGTACAGCAGGAATTATAGTCGGCTCTCCATTTTTTTTTAAATCAAATGAGGATTTAATATATGTAGCAGCAGCAATGTGTTTTGAAAGTCAGCAGGACTGTACACATATAAGGTCTTCTGATTTGGGTTTTAAGTGGACATAACCAGTAGAATTGTCAGGTTCACTTGAGAAGACAACACAGGAGAGTCAGAATTCCCATGATTCCTGACTCTTAGGTTGCCTGACTGTTAGGCTACAAAAACATAGATTGAACCACATTCTCTTAAGTAATGGTATTTCCCAGGAAGCTGTCTAGGGCTCTGTAGTATGCGGTGGTCACTCAGTTCAAAAGATGATTCGTTTCATATTTATGTCCCCTGGGACCTTAAGTTTCTTACGGAAGATTTCCATAGTCTAATAGTCTAGGCCTGGTGGCATCACCAATTCCTTGCTCATTTTCACATCTTTTATATGTATCAGGAGCTACTTACTCCACAAGTGGGTGGGAACTTCTCACGTTTCCATTAGTAAAGCTTTCATTAATAAACCAGAAAGTACACAAATACCAGGCCATTGGGAGCTAATTATGCACTTGAATACTTGGAGGTCAGCAAGATATAGTGGCAGAAAGAGGGATTTCCACATCTGAAGCTCTTTGACAGTTACTTAGTACAAGCCTCAGTGGAATAATCTGTAAATTGAGGATCTAGTGGTTCAAGTTAGAGGAATTTGTCAAAGGCAGTGCCTTCCAGATGCTTCGTGTTGTTACCATGAGCTCAGGACTGTGCGCGTGGTTGTCGCTTGTTAGCTCACAGCAGAGAAAAGCTGCATACGACTGACATAGTTGGATAAATTGAGAAAGCAGGTGACTAAATGCCAGAATAAGTGGCACAGACGATGAGTGCTCACGAAATTTGGAAAAAGAGACGATGGTGACTAGAAATGAAAGAGCCGCAAGTTCATGTAATTGGGAGCTGTTCTAAGGGTAAGGAAGCAAAGTCTTAAGAACGATTTTCCTCCAGCCTCCTTACAGGGGAAGAGACAGGGGATTCAAAAGTAGAACTCAAGTAGCCGTACTTCTGTGTCCAGCTGCATGTACTTGTTAGGACTATTTGCATTGAATCTCAAACTTGAGTGTGCATCAGAATCACCCAGTGATTTGCACCCCCCACCCACACCCCCACCCCCAGTTCTTGTGTGTAGGATGGGCCAATAATTTGCATTTCTAACAAGTGACAGGTGATGTTGTTGATGCTGCTGGTCTAGGAACCACACTTTGAGACCCACTGCCATAGCCAGAGTCTCATTGCCCATTTTCTTGGTTTTGTTTTCTATTTTGCTGCAGAGAGCCCAAGAGGATGAGCTGGTTAAAATAAGAAAGTATTACGAGACATCCAAAGAAGAAGAACTGAAGCTGCTGGATAAACCTGAGCAGTAAGGATACTTAACACTTTTCTGTTAGGCCAAAAGGAGAACTGCAATTTCTGTCTTCTTGTCTCCCAGCTGAGAATAAGCAAATCTAAACTGTGCAGCCAGCTAAATCACAACACCGTCATTCCTGTGACCTATTGCATGCAGCAGGATGGCCCTGCTGCCGGGAAAAGCAGCGCTGAGATTTGTGCTGTTGGACGGTGTGTCTCATCCCCCTCCCCCACCCCACGAGACTCCCCTTTCTTGTTCTAGCAACTTGTTAATTCCTCCTAGACTAAACATTTTGACCAAAAGGGTAACTGAGGAAGGAAGAAGGCATTGTTCTGTTTAAGGTTCTGCTGATGTAGTTATGAAGATGATATCAGAGTCACAGAATTCAAATTTATTTTCCTAAAGGTCATATCCAGTAAATGCAGCCTGAATGTGCCAGCTTTTCCCCCAAACTTCTTCACCTGCTCTGCCCAAATGTGGCTTTTTCTCACCCTCACTCTGTACTCTTCTCTCCAGCCACTATCTATAGCTGCTTGCTCTGTCGTTTGCGATGCCGTTCCATAGGCTTTGAAGACCCAGAACTCCGGGGTGTAACTGGGTGACTCTTGGGGTCTCGAAGCCACAGATAAGCTCCTGGGGCTCTGCAGCCCCATGCCCCTGCCCAGCTTTCCATGGCCTAGGACTTTGTGAGACTGTAAAATGGGTTCAGAGGACACAGGGGCCTCTTTTGCCTGTTGCTACCTTGAATTTTTTTTGTCTAGTTCAGGCCAACCCTCTCAACCTAGAGTTGAGGCAAGTATAGAAAACGAAGCAGAAATGGAGTGATCAGATCAGGGTTACAAGTCAGCCCTAGAAGCTTCCAAGGTTCTCTGGCTTGCACTGGGGTTCCATGCCTTATCCTCTGGGTCCTCTAGAAACAGGGGTCCCCAACCCTGGGCCACAGACTGGTACCAGCCCGTGGCCTGTTAGGAACCAGGCCACACAGCAGGAGGTGAGTGATAGACAAGCTGGCATTACGGCCTGAGCCCCGCCTCCTGTCAGATCAGCAGCAGCATCAGATTCTCATAGGAGCACAGACCCTATTGTGAACTGCGCATGCGAGGGATCCGGGTTGCACGCAAGCTCCTTATGAGAATCCAGTGATGATCTGTCACTGACTCCCATCACCCCCAGCTGGGACCATCTAGTTGCAGGAAGACATGCTCAGGGCTCCCACTCATTCTAGATTATGCTGAGTTGTATAATTATTTCATTATATATTACAGTGTAATAATAATGGAAATAAAGTGCACAATAAATGTAATGTGCTTGAATCATCTCGAAACCATCCCACCCTGCGGCCCCAACCCCTGGCCTGTGGAAAAATTGTCTTCCTCGAAACCGGCCCCTGTGCTAAAAGGGTTGGGCACAGCTGCTCTAGAATACCTCAGTCCCCATGGCTGCCTGGACACTTAGACTCAGGAAAACATCTCTGAATGACTGGGGATGGGAATCGGGAAGAGAATTCTGGGTTTACTCAGTTCATGACAAACCTCCATGATGGTTCTGGGAACCTTGGGTGACTTGCTCTCACATGGAGCTTGGTCCAAGATCCCCCTCAAAGTAGGTTTCTAAAGCCTGGGAATGCTGTGAATCAAGTCAAGTGCTGTCTTGGTCCACTGACCTGAGAAACCTTCCTTACCAATCCCTACCCTCAACTGTTCCTATGGTCTATTTCCAATCATATTCCTAATATAACAAATGAATCCCTCTTATGGTGCTAATGACTGAAAGTAAAGTGACTAATGGGATATTTCCACACTGAAAAGGCCATGGGGATGTATTGGGGCACGGTCGGCAGATCAGGCACTTGGGTCGTGCTGGTTACACCAAGTTATGCGATAATATTCTCCTCTAAGCCTGGAGTTGGCAAACCTTTCCTGTAAAGGACTAGATAGTAAGTATTTTAGGCTTTGTGACTTACAGGATGTTACGACTATTCAAGTCAGCCATTGCAGTACCAAAGCAACCACAGGCAATATATAAACAAATGGGTATTGCTGTGCCCCGATGAAATTTTACTTATGAACACTGAAATTTGAATTTCATATTATTTTTACATGTCATAACATGTTGTCCTTCTATTAATTCTTTTTTCAACAATTTAAAAACATAAACATTGTTCTTAATTCGTGGGCTATACAAAAACAAGTGGTGGCCTGGTTTTGGCTCATGGGCTGCAATTTGCCAACCCCGTAACCCGTGAGCAGCACTTGCCCTAAGCTATGGGAATGGCTTATCCGGTGAAATGAACAGGCAGGGAGAGATCATGTGTTTCTGCTACTGTCCTAATTATTGTTCCAATTGCCGGGACTTAGATAATGGTAGCAGGTAATTAACACACAACTTACTCTTGTTTTCTCTATTGTTGATCTAGATAGAAAAGCATTTTAATGTTTACAAATGGTCATTGCAATGGCTTCATGAACACGCAACCCTGGCAAAAAGGACTGTCATGCTATGCTGGTGAGGTGACATGCCTGGGCTCAGTTGCAGGAGGGTGAGGCACGGATAGATGGGGGCCTTCAGACCTGGGTGCATTTCATCTTTGCTACCGACCTCCTGCACAAACCAGCATTTGTTTGATTTATGCCACTCTGATTCTCTGGCAACTTATCTGCCATTAACTCCAAGTGAGTCGACTATAAGCATGTTTTACATACTGGAAAATATGAATCATTTATAGTTTTAACGATCCAGTTTCCTAAGAGTCCTGTGGTGCCCAGTCCTATAAATCAGAGCATGGAGAGGCTGGCCTCATCACTCACCTCATCAACTCTCTTACACTCCAGTGCCACATTTAGAAAGCCATTCCCCACAGAGGTGTCATCTGCTTGGGACCAGGCTGTCTGAGAACCACTCCCTCTAGGGATGGCCCTTGACTCTTGTGCTGCCTGGTAATGGTTGTGAGGTGAGGCTCTATGGGTTTGATTAGGTCTGGTACACGCTCCTCATGGCCTAGGGTAAGAACATTATACACAGCCTATTGTGATGTTTCATGAAGGTCCACAGCTGCCTTGGGACCCCCACACAGTAGGCTGTGTTAGTGTACTCCTCCA
Source organism: Colobus angolensis palliatus (assembly GCF_000951035.1). Lineage (NCBI taxonomy): Eukaryota > Metazoa > Chordata > Mammalia > Primates > Cercopithecidae > Colobus > Colobus angolensis. Next base: position 8,287,746 of record NW_012123709.1, read on the forward strand.
TCGAAGAATGCAGGTTGCAACATTCAGTTATGCTGTATGTATGTATCGCCTCTGTGCACATGCACCTTAGGTCATACCATTCAGAAGCTTAGGGATAATAAATCAAATGTTAGTCCCTTAAAAACAATAGGCCACATTGCATCATTCCACCTGTCAGCTGAGTTGCTGCTGTAGATGTGTAACCCAAATAATGTGAGACACAGAACTTCTTTCATATATTAGAAGCTGAAGTTGCAGCCCTTCCTGGAAATATTAGCCTACCTTGGAGAAAGAAGGGAAGGATCCGTCATTCGTGGCTTCTTTTGGGAATATTTACTCTTCTTTCTTACTGAATCTAGAATGTAATGTTAGACTAGCCCAAAAGGAACTCAATCCATAAATATTCCTAAGTACCAAAGCTCAGTGTCCAAGATCCTGTGCTTGGGAATATTTAAGAGAGTTACTGTGTTTGCTCTTGTGGGTAGAGGATAAAACAGTAATGGGGCAGGGCAGGGGAAGAGAAGATTTTTACCAGATGCTTGCTTCACAGCCTTCAAAGTAACCCATTCCTCTGGTACCTTAGCAGATAAATAAGAGAGGAGCTATGATGCTCCTTGCATGGCTGTTTTTGGATGGCAAGGGTCATAAAACCCTATTTTTTTTCCTCCAAATTTGCTTCTTTATTATTTTGTATTTTCACTATATCAAATATCCAAGCCAAAACTGCAAAGTCATCCTGGACTCTTCAAAACATCTCTTTGGATTAGATTACTCTGGGTCTTGCTGCCTTGGTAGCTTCCTCATCCATTGGCCCCTCTCCATTCACACCGCAAGCCCCTCTTACCTTTCCTCTTGGAAGACTACAGCTGTGGTCTAGGAGGTCTCCCAGCCTCAAATTTCCTATCCCATCCAATCAGCTGAGCTGCTGCCGTGGAGATTTTCTACAACAAAAAGCAGAAACTGTCACCTTCCTGTTTAAAACCCTTCATTCGTTCAGAAGTTTCAACCCTGTATTTTAGAATACAGAACACAATTTTAGCATCTGCCGCCTTCTCACTTCCCCCACCCATACCATTCAGCCTATCTTGGCTGTCCCGGCAGTTTCTCACATGTTGTGCGTGAGCATCACAGGGCTCCGGGGACCCTGGCTGACAGTGTTCCCCCCATGACACCTGAGTGTCCTGCATTTGCTTTCCTAGCTCCTCTTCTGGATCTGTCACCGAGAGCGCTCATTCACACTCCACAGTAATCACTGATTTACTTCTCGGATTATCAAGACGGGATTGTAAGTTAAGCTCTCTTCTCCGATCTTAGCATGGTCCCTGACACACTGTAAATGCTCATACGTTCCTAAAGGACAGACTGACATTCTTGGTGACCAATCTCGAGTATTAATTTTCAGTTCTTTCCAAAAGTGATGTAAAATTATGGTCTTTTCTACCCCCTCCAACTCTTTGTATGGGTTGCAGACCCTTCTGCATAAAGAGGACATTGGACATTAAGATTCTTTAGGAGCTTTTCCAGTGCAAGCCCTCACCCCAGAAAGGCTTTAATCCTAGAGGGCCTTGCAGTTCTGTCTTCCCCTTTCTTGCGTAACATACATTGATAAGACTATGGTCTTGTCTCCTCATATTGGTCCTGTGCTTCCTCTTTTGAGATTAGTTATAGGTAACTATTCATTCAGCATTTTCTGTTTTCATCTAAGTCCTTTTTGGTGAGCTGAGGCATTGATCTGTATATTTTCCCAGGTGGTGTCTGTAACTGCTCCGCTCACTGTTATAGGAAGTGTCCGTGCTCTGGGGACTTGGGTCCTGAATGATGTCTCATGGTCACATTTAGCAGGGGAGAAATGCACGGTCCTTCTTTCAAAATAGCTCAGCATCTGAGTAAATACGTCCTCCCCAGACTCATTACAGGATCAAATGCTGTCAGTCCTATGAGCTTTTTGCTTCTTATATGTTTGTGAAAACTGATGATATCCCTGATTTCAGTAGTGATAAATGAATAAATTGTTTAATGTTATATCATTAAGAAGTAATTTACACAGAGTTTAACCTTTTCATCTTGTCCTAATGCAGAATTCCTGTGAGTTTCTACTTTTATACTCTATCATATAATTTTCATGATAATGGGTTATTGAACTTTAAAACAAGATTGTGTTTTCTCTTATGGGTATTCCTTGCTTTCATTGAATGTCATCTTAAAAAAATTGTGGATTATGACCTAGTTTTGGAATAAATATGAAATCAATTGATGTTAGAAATTTATTAAAACCTAAATCTCTCTAAAGGTAGAGGTGGCACAGGGTATATAAGCGAAGACAATATCTTTGGGTATAGAAAGAAGTAGGCTCCAGCTTTGTTCCTATGTAAAACCATTTTTGGTGAGAGATGGCAAAATGCCTTGGTAATGACATTATGAGTTGACCAAGAGTTTCAGAAATATCAGTTAATCATCATCTCAACTCCAAAATGAAATAAATGGCTGTTAGTAGATTTTCTCCTTTTCTGAATTCATGTCCAACTGTTTCCACCCATTTTCGTTTATACCCCTTCCTCTGGTGGTTGGCCTGGAGAATATGTAGCTCTTCCAACTTAGTTTTGTGAAGGGAACCAGTGCCCAACTGCTCAGACAGTGAGCTACTGTGTGGAGGTCAGTACTCACCTTTAGCTTTTAAGATCTGTCTTGCCATATTTTTAAGGAAACTTTAGGTTGTCTACTTAATGAGTGCCTGCTTTGTTCTAAATACTGAGTTGTAAACTATGTCTGTATGTGTAAGTTAATGTGAAAAAGTAAACAAATATCTGGAGAATGTGATCATTATAGACCATTATGTAACTCACTGAGCAAAAATAGTAGCAGTATCATTTCAGTAAGAAATTTTTTTTTAATCACTTGTCTGTAGACATTTGCCTCAAGTTTTCAGTTTGCTTAGCCTGTATAAATACACCTTTAGGGAATGCTGTATTATGAGGGAGTTTATTATATAATTTTTCTCGTATGTTAAAGACTAGGGCTCTCCATTTGGCTTTAGTCTCTTGTTTGGGCAGCAGGAGATAGATAACTTGTTTAGTATACTTGTGTTAACTTTCTGTTCCCGAAAGAGTTTATGTACCATACATTTATTCATCATGATAGAACCTCTTCAAAAAGCAGCCCTGTTGTCAGCAATGGAACCCATGCCCTTGGAATTCCTTGAGTCTACCTATCTGACTCCTTTTATAATTGTTAAGTTCAGATTGTTAGATAAGGAACGTTCCCAAAGTGGATCTTTTTCAGCTGTCTTTTTATTTTCTTTGTGATTATATATGAAGGTAGATGACATATTTTCTTTTTTACAGATTTTTACATGAGTTAGCCCAGATTCCTAATTTTGCTGAGCGTGCCCAGTGTATAATCTTCAGATCTGTCTTTTCTGAGGGTATCACCTCCTTGCACAGAAAGGTAGAGATCATCACGCGAGCTTCTAAGGTATGTTTACTGTCTAATTTAAAAGATAGCCTTGTTCTGAAGAGCAAAGGAGAAAGTGGGAGAGACCACTTTAGTGCCATTATAGAAACCTTTTTGGACTCATATTAAATGTTTTTCTAAGTGTAAATTTGATGATTATCTTGCCCAAGTGTGTGTGTGTGTGTGTGTGCACGCGCGTGTGTGTGTGTATGAGAGAGAGGGCGAGAAAAGGAGATGCAGATGGCTGAAGAGGGAGAAGGAGGGTAAAAAATGACGCTTTTACAGATTGCTTCTAAAAAACTCTGAATATCTTCCAAAGTACATACTGGCCACTAAAAAACAATCTAAATAGCGTGGTCTGTTTCCTGTTTTACAATTTGGATTACAGAAGAGATTTTGCTTTAGATCCATGCATTTGATCATCTGAAATGTGTCAACCTAATAAGAGGATTCTAGATACTTGATAAGTGAAATAAATGACTGACAATGAGTCATTGGCAAATAAGTATTTGCTGGCTTTACTACACTGGTGTTCATTATAAGGTTAACTTGTAGCACCTGGCTTTTTCTCACAGTTGACCCATGCTCTTAAGGACACGTTATTCCTCTCCACAAATACTGTAGTACTTTGTTCCTTATTTGGAGGCATAATTTTTTTTTCCCACTAAGATACGAGATATTTCAGTAGAGAATAAATATTACCAAACTATAATTATACACTCACTAATAATACCTGACAGGCAGGAGCAGAAAATGCCTGGAGCTGCATTGTTCTTTCTTTCTTCCCTTTTTTTTTTTTTTGAGACAGAGTCTTACTCTTCTTGCCCAGGCTGAAGTGCAGTGACGTGATCTCGGCTCATTGCAACCTCTGCCTCCAGGGCTCAAGCGATTCTCTTGCCTCAGCCTCCCAAGTAGCTGGGATTACAGGTGCCTGCCATCAAGCCCAGCTAGTTTTTGTGTTTTTAGTAGAGACGAGGTTTTACCATGTTGGCCAGGCTGGTGTTGAACTCCAGACCTCAGGCAATCTGCCCACCTCGGCCTCCCAAAGTGCTGGGATCACAGGTGTCAGCCACTGTGCCCAGCCATCACTTTTTTACCCTGAAATAAAGGGGGATAAAATGTGAATTAAGACTATAAAGAAAAGAAGTTTCAATTGGAAAATTGTAATTGAGGTAAAAAATAAATAAAAGGACAAACAAATGAGACAGGGAGCCAAAGAAAATCCTAAGCAACTTGAAATTGTAAAAGTTAATAGACATATAGCAAGCACTTAATAAATGTAAGTTGAATAAATTTATTAAAGATGGCCTGCTGCCTTAAAATGCATTATTGCAATTTACCTCTGAAAATTATATCCAGGGATAAAGAAGAACATACTTCTTCTATATCTGCTCTGCATTTAACTGTGTTGATTATATAGATAAATAGTCCTGAAATACATCCTCAAAAGGTAAACCCCTTTCTACCTAGAAGTCATCAAAGGTTAAGCCTTACTATATATACCAACTCCTTTTTTACAACTTCTACTTTAAAATAAGTATTAAAAATTAAACTGGCTGAAATGAAAATATAAAACCAATAATTAATCCTCATGTGTTAAAACGTGCACTGTTTATAATTAATTTGTTGAGTGGGTAGAAAAAATGGCTGCTAATGTGTTTGTAAAGACACTTACAGCTTACTACAGTGTGCTTTTCATTTCACCAACTGTTAATTCTGTTGGTACCAAGCCTCCCGACAGCCTACTGAGCACTCGGTAAATATTTGTTATTGAATGAACATGGGTACATTTGGAGTTCAGCTCCGTAATAATTGGTGTTTGCCATCACAGGGTTTGCTGCACATGAAGAGTGTGAAGGATATTTTAGCTCTCATTCTGGCTTTTGGAAATTATATGAATGGAGGAAATAGGACTCGGGGACAAGCCGATGGATATAGCTTAGAAATTCTGCCCAAACTCAAGGATGTCAAAAGTCGGGTATCTATTTTTCATAATAAGTTTCCATGATCTCTGCCATTATTTTCTTTCTTTACCTTTAATTTTAAAAAACGTATTCCAGATTGTTCCGTTTATCTCTCTCCTCCCCTTAACAGCAATCATTTATATTAGAGCGTGCGGTTTTTTTTGTTTCTTTTCACTTTTGAATAAAGAGGTTTTTTTTTCACATTAGACCTTATTTTCAGTGACCCAATTCCCATCTTCATGTGCTCTGACATACACAATTAGGTATTGAACTGCTACTCAGTGAGAGAACAAAACAGATAGCATACAGTACCAGGATCCTGCAAAGGCTGGAGGCTGTTTGGGTTTAGTGTTGGCTACTAGTAGTATACTGATTCCTGAATGGCAGAGCCATATTGAATCACCAATTTCTTGCCACAACAATTGGGCTGGGGTCTACTGTCAAGCTCTCTGAGCTTGGTTATCCCTTGGCTCCACACCCTGCGGAGCTACCTCTTTAGAAACAACCAGCCCCTATCTAGGCGTCCCATGGGGAGCGGGAGTGCAGGGAGGGGAAACAACACACACAGGCAAATTAGAATTAGACCCCAGTGAACAGGACACAAAGGCTGCCTTGTGGGAGGGCCTGCTCCCCCCGCGGCCTCCCGGGGCCATAAAGTGGTGTGGTGCTGCCCTTAAGCTGGCCTGGATTGTTTTTCACACCATTAAGAACACACGTTTTTTGAAAGATGGGAAGGGAGGGGTGCTTTTCTGTTCTAGGCCCTGGTTCCCTTCAGCACTCCCTGCCCCCTCCTGTCTTGGCCTTATGCCAGAAAATACAAGGAGACAATGTTTTTTGTTTGTTTTAGCCATTATTTCAGAAGTTTGAGGGACTGTTTGTTGTTCCCCAAACAGGATAGTGTCATTTCTTTATGTAGCCGGCATAATAAATGGATGGGATAAAGCAGAGGAAGGAAAACCTGCCAGCATCGAAGAGAAAGCCAGTTTTCACAAATCAGAAGTTTCTCAACCTGAGATTTTCATCTCTCAACTATGTAACATGACAGTTTCATGGGAATGATTTTCATGTACATTTCTCTTTTAAACCTAGGATAACGGGATTAATCTGGTAGACTACGTTGTTAAGTATTACCTGCGTTACTATGATCAGGTAAGAAATGGCATTACGTGGAAACCTTTCAACTCTTACTCATTGTTGGCATTCATATGTTGGATGATGGATAGGTGGATGGATGAATTGTAAGCCCAACGTACAATATGAGAGCTCTCCAGCTTATTTTACAGATGAGCACACTGAAACCAAGAGAGTTCAGTTGACTTATGGAGAGAAGCGTTATTCAGTGGTGTAAATCTACTGAGTCTCAATCGACTGTATAACACACCTTCAGGCCGGGCACGGTGGCTCAAACCTGTAATCCCAGCACTTTGGGAGGCCGAGACGGGCGGATCACGAGGTCAGGAGACCGAGACCATCCTGGCTAACACGGTGAAACCCCGTCTCTACTAAAAAATACAAAAAGCTAGCCGGGCGAGGTGGCGGGTGCCTGTAGTCCCAGCTACTCGGGAGGCTGAGGCAGGAGAATGGCGTAAACCCAGGAGGCGGAGCTTGCAGTGAGCTGAGATCCAGCCACCGCACTCCAGCCTGGGCGGCAGAGTGAGACTCCGTCTCAAAAAAAAATAAAAATAAAAATAACACAGCTTCAGAGAGACCCCTAGTTGTCTCAGTGCTTTATGGCCAGATTGTGAGGTTCTCTGTGGAATCTAGATCCACTCAATAATTGGTTATAGTTGAAACTGTATTCGGATGATGCAGAGCAAAATAGGAAAGTTAAGACTCAGTAATACCCAATATTTTATCAGTAATGAATCTATGAACAGGCTGAAGATGTAGAATTTGAAAAATCCTTCTTTTCTGCTTAGAGGCCTTTTGCAATTAGAAACAAACATTTCTGTGTGAGTCCATCTGAACAGAATTTTCTATTTTATTCCTTTTTGTTAAATTGAGAACAAGAAGTTGTAATTTTGAGAAGAAAGAGGTACTGTTGTAAGACATTAAGAAATACAGCGATCAATACGAATGGTAAAAGTCTCAAAGTAAATGCTGACAGGACTCCTGCCTTACCATCCATGTAAGCAGAATTGTTCCTAGGCATCGAGGGAAGAATGGTAAAGATCCCAGGGCCTTTCAATAGGCCTACAGTTTCATCCAGAAGACAAGTGAGGCACTGACGAACTCCATAATACTGTCTTCTACCCTCCTGGTGGGCTTGTGTGACTATTTTCAGTATACCTGTAGCCAGGCTCATGATTTCCCCCTCCCCAAACTTTCCCCTGATTTCTGTTAAGAATATTGTAGTTTTTGGTCATTCAGGCATGAAACCTTGTCCTTCTCTGGCTCCTCTCTGTCCTTCCATTGAGTTTGTTTCTGATGTCCGTCCTTGTTTTGTTTTGTTTTGTTTTGTTTTCCTGCAGACCTCAGCTTACCCAGGTTTTAAGATCACTCACCTGGAGAATTTCAGTTGTTTTCCAGCTCAGCTCTATCTCGAGGTTCTACCACTCTAGGCCATCCCACACCCTCTTTACACAGCTCTGATCATATTGTTTTTCTACTCAAAACAGAAGTGGCTCCCCATTTTCAAGTGAATTAAGACTCTACCAATTTAATTCCAATCTTTTACAACCTTGCTTTTATTACTTTCCCTCTACACGTATTCTGTGATCCAACTCGACCTGATGTTTTCCACACACACCCTGTGCTTTCTTACTAATGTGTTTTTTACTTCTGATGTTCTCCCTAACTGAAAGTATCTTTGTCTCTAGCCTTTTTATAAAACTTCCCTTTTTTCTCATTACTCCTCTCTGGAAATAATAAATTTAAAGATTTTTTGGGAAAAATTTCCCAGTGGCATTACCAATATATGTGTTACAGACTTAACCAGAAAAGTAAAGACCTTTGTGAATAAATTTATGTAATTTTACTGAAAGTCATAAAATTTTTTAAAAACATAGAGTGAAGAAAAGAAAAACCTAAATTTTTAAAAATTGGGTAATGGGCCGGGCACAGTGGCTCACGCCTGTAATCCCAGCACTTTGGGAGGCCGAGGCGGGTGGATCACCTGAGGTCAGGAGATCGAGACCATCCTGGCTAACACAGTGAAACCCTGTCTCTACTAAAAATGCAAAAAATTAGCCGGGCATGGCGGCGGGCGCCTGTAGTCCCAACTACTTGGGAGGCTGAGGCAGGAGAATGGCGGGAACCCGGGAGGCGGAGCTTGCAGTGAGCCGAGATCGCGCCACTGCACTCCAGACTGGGTGACTGAGCAAGACTCTGTCTCAAAAAAAAAAAAAAAAAAAAAAATTGGGTAATGGGCTTGAATAGACATTTCTCCAAATAAGACAAACAAATAGCCAACAGGTGCCAACATCACTAATCGTCCAGGGAAATGCAAATCAAAACCACAGCAAATCAAAATCCCATTATGCCTTTTAGGATGACTGTTAATAAAAACCAAAACCCTACCACACGGAAAATAGCAAATGTTGACAAGGATGTAGAAAAAATGGAACCAGTTAGTACCATTGGTGGGAATATAAAATGGTGGAGCTGCTATGGAAAACAGTAGGGAATTTCCTCAAAAAATTAAAAATAGAACTACCGTGTGATCAGACAATCTCATTTCTGGGTATTTGTCCAAAATAATTGAAACCAGGATCTCAAAGAGACATTTGCCCTCTCGTATTCATTGAAACATTGTTCACAATAGCTAAGATTTGGAAACAATCTAAATGTCTGTCAATAGATGAATAGGTAAGGAAAATGCGTATATGTACTAGGGAATACTATTCAACCATAAAAAAGAAATAAATTCTGTCATATGCTGCAATATGGGTCAGCCTTGAAGACATTATGCTAAGTGAATATAATCCAGTCACAGAAGGGCGCACACATACTGCCTGATTCCACTTACATGAGTATCTATAGTAGTCAAACCGAAAGGAACAGAAAGTAGAATGAATGATGGGGGAATGGGGAAATGGAGAATTGAGGATATGAAGTTTCAGTCATGTAAGATGAAAAAGTTCCAGAGATTTGTACAACAATGTGCTTATGACTAACAATACAGTACACTTAAAAATTTAAGAGAATAGATACCATGTTATATGGGGGTTTTTTGTTTGTTTTTTACCACAATAAGCAGTGGCACTATGTCCTCTGTTGGAAGTACCAGTCAAAATTCTAATCAACCTTAGAAGTTGATAAAATAATTTTAAATATTATATATAAAAATAATTAGACAAAAATTTGACCAGGATTTAAAAATGAAGACAGAATCATTCATTTACATATTCTAATATAGAGCTATAATCATTAAAACTGTAGAATGGTAGAATAACATCAAAAATCTTGAACATGAAAAAGAAATCTCAGAAATGGATCTAAATAAATATGTGATAAAAGAGAAATTTCAAGTAATTGGGAAGAAGAAGAAATTCAGTTATCTCCTAGACCTCATACCAGAGACCAGAGCAAACTTTTAAAGAACAAAAGAGTTAAGTGTAGAAATAAACGAAAAATAGAATCAGTAAGACGTGACAAAAGTGTAGGTAAATACTGATTTTGAAGTGGCAAAATCCTTTCAAAGTGTTCAGTCTAAGGCAGAAACCATAAAAGGTGAGAATGATAACTTTCAATACATAAAACTAAAAAACTTTAATTCCTAATTATAATTTTAAAATAGTATCTCAAAAATGACTTAAAACCAAAATCAAAATAACATACTGGGAAAAAGTTTACAACATAATAGACAATGAACTCTTGAGAATTAACAAGAAAAAAAAACTTTCTTCCTTATTTTAAAAAAATGGCAAAATATATCACAGGCAATTTACAAAATAGAAGACATAAATTGCCAACTAGATATATAGAATTAGCACTGTAAATTGATCAAACCTTTCTCAGGACTGTCATATATGGTAAATCAGGTTATTCTGTGTTTAAGATCTCTAAGTCAAATGGGACTCATATCTAGCCTGCCCTTGATTCACCAAATTATATATCGTATAAAGGGCACACTTAAAAAAAATTCACATGAAGATGCCATGTGCTTGTCAATCTGTTTGCCCAGAAAGCTGTTCCTATCTACAGGGAACACATTTTCCTAATTTATACATATATGCTCTATGGGCAAGCAAGGTTGTGGGTTTTTTTGTTTGTTTGTTTGTTTTTCTCTTTTTGTTTTCCTTTTTCCCCCATTTTTTCATTTCTTTTCTTTTTTCTTCATGTCAGACAGGTCCATATCATACCAAGGTTCAATGGTGGCGCATCTCACACATGCATACGAACACCCAGTCCATCCCACTCATGAGCTACAAAAGGATCCAAAGCAAGGTTTTCCACCTTTCTGTATCAAAAGTCCTAGAAATACGTGTAACCTTTTAAGAAATTTCTACCCTAAGAAAACAACTAAGGATTTAATGACTATTTACTTATAATAGCTTACAATAGCAAAATATTGGAAAAATTTTGGTAGGTGTACAATGATAGAGACCAAGGTCGAATAAATTATTCCAGAGTCACACACTGGAATAATACACTCCCGTGGAGAGCGTGTAGGAGAGAATGTAGTGGTATTAGAAAATATTTTTGATCTGTTTTTAATTTACAAGCATGCGTTTCAAAATAACATCCAGTATAATACCCAATATGTAATAGATAAATGTAAATACACACAATCACACAGAAAAACCTGAAAGAAATACGTTAAAATGTTTCTTTCTGGATGTTAGGATTGTAAGGGTTTTTTTTTTTAACTGTCTTCTTTCCATCACTAAGCATAATGAACATGTATCCCTTTTGTAAAAGGGAAAAAACATGCAGTGAAAAATAACTTAGTCTGATCTTACATGACCTTTCTATGAGGTCGTTGCTAACATCCTGATCTTTGAAGGAAGGCTTTGAAGCCCTCACCTTTGAAGCCTGGAATTACTTTATTTGAATCTCTCTCAAGATGCCTCTTATTCTGCCTTGTATGTGTTTATGAGGAATACCTATTATCTTGACATTGGTTCTTGAGGTTCAGAATTCACTGTTGTCTGTCTCTCTCTCTTTTTTTTTGTTTGAGATGCAGTCGTGCTCTGTTGCCCAGGCTGTAGTGCAGTAGTGCAGTCGGCTTACTGCAACCTCCGCCACCCAGGTTCAAGCAATTCTCGTGCCTCAGCCTCCCGATTAGCTGGGACTAGGCGTGCACCACTATGCCCAGCTAGTTTTTTTGTATTTTTAGTAGAAACGGGGTTTCACTATGTTGGTCAGGCTGGTCTCGAACTCCTGACCTCAAGTGATCCACCCACCTTGGCCTCCCAAAGTGCTGAGATTACAGGTGTGAGCCACCATGCCTGGCCGTTGTCTCTTTTTTATCGTTTGTAATACAGGTGTCTGATAAAACTTGCTGAACTGGATGTAATGTTAATATTCACAAATGTGGAATTCAAGTGACATCTGTAAAGAACTAGATATGAGGAGACGAGAGCTGTTTTCTGGTGGAGTGAGGAAGGTGTGTTTAGCTTCAGGAAATTAAGAAGTTGCAGCAAGCACATAAGCACGTACCCTAGGTTTTGACAGCAGGTACTAGTGTGGCAGAAGAGTTATCCTGAAGAATCTTTGAGGGTGACATTTCTAACCCTAGGTTGGCATGGTAGTGCCTACTTCAGCCAAGTCAGATGCATCGTGTGGGAAGGCTGAAATTTGCCTGTGGAATATAGTTGTGGGTGAAAAGGACTGAACCCAGTGGAATCAACTTCACAGAGGAAAATCTTACGTTGAGAACAGTTTCAAACATGGGATGGCCCAGTCTAGAAAAAATAAGCCCACATTAGTGTGGTGCTCTTCTGGCTTTCACTGTGCAAAATGCATTTCACTCAACAAGAGTGTAGAATTATGTGATTTATGAAACTAGCCCTTTCCTCTAGGAGCCTAAGTGATGATTTTTGTGGTTAGTGGTGATGAGCAATTAGCTAAAGAAAGGTGACTCCTGCTGCCTGCTTCCTTCTTCTCATGCCTGGTTTTTGGTCCAAGTCTTGGTCTGTGAAATTTAGAGAAACCCATGTAGAGTCATGCCTTTTGAACTCTAATTAAGCAGCGTTCATAAGAGCTGCTACCAGCCTGATGCGTTCAGCAACATACTTTCCTCTTTTTCTAGCGTGTGTGCACACACAAACACATACACAATCAAAACCGAGACTGAATCTGATAAAGTTTTGAAAAATAGAAAGAGATACTATGTCTGAGTTCTTCCAGTGTAGATTAGCATGGAGCTTCGTAGTGAGGATCTTAGATGTTGTTCCATCTTGGCACTCAGACGAGAGTACTACTTCTGTTTTAAAGTAGTAAAATAAGTATATGAAGATGGGAGGAAAAAAGTACATTGTGTCTAATAAAATGAAGAAAACTACCATATCCTAGCATCCCTAATGAAGCTAGTGGCCTTAAGGAGGAAGGGTCAAGAGGATTCCTGAAACCACAAGAAAACATAGTGATAAATTAGATGTCTCCTGCTAAAGGTACATACATCTCAGAACCATGTTTTATAGGCCCTCTGTGGTAGTGCCCATCAACCAAAAATAAAGCTTATTGATATGCTGGTGTTGTTTACTATACCAAGAACAAGACACAGCTTCTGCCTCTGAGGTGTTTAGTGGGGAAGATGTACAAGATGGCAATTTAAAAATTAGTGGTGATACATAAACTAGAAAACCTAGAAGAGATGGATAAATTCCTGAAAAAATACAATCCTCCTATCTTAAATCAGGAAGAATTAGATACCGTGAACAGACCAATAACAAGCAGCAAGAATTAAATGATAATTTTAAAATTACCAACAAAAAAAGTTCCAGGACCAGATGGATTCACAGCAGAATTCTACCAGACATTGAGAGAAGAATTGGTACCAATCCTTTTGACCCTGTTCCACAAGATAGAGAAAGAGGGAACCCTCCCTAATTCATTTTATGAAGCCAGTGTCACCCTGATACCAAAATCAGGAAAGGACGTAACCAAAAACGAAAACTACAGACTGATACCCTTAGTTGAACGTAGATGGTAAAATCCTTAACAAAATGCTAGCTAACCGAATCCAACAATATATCAAAAAGATAATCCACCACGATCAAGTGGGTTTCATACCAGGGATGCACGGATGGTTTAACATATGCAAGTCAATAAATGTGACATACCACAGAAACAGAATTAAGAACAGAAATCACATGATCATATCAATAGCTGCAGAGAAAACATTCAACAAAATCCAGCCTCGCTTTATGGTTAAAATTCTCAGCAAAATCTGCATACAGGGGACGTATCTCAATGTAATAATAGCCATCTATGACAAGCGCCCAGCCGACATAGTATTGAAGGATGCCCACTCACAGCACTCCTCTTCAACATAGCACTGGCAGTCCTAACCAGAGCAGTTAAACAAGAGAAAGAAATAAAAGGTATCCAGATCAGTAAAGAGGAGGTCAAATTGTCACTGTTGGCTGACGATATGATTGTTTACCTTGAAACCCCTAAAGACTCCTCCAGAAAGCTCCTAGAACTGATAAAAGAATTCAGCAAAGTTTCCGGATACAAGATTAATGTACACAAATCAGTAGCTCTTCTATACACAAACAGTAACCAAGCAGAGAATCAAATCAAGAATCCAACCCCTTTTACAATAGCTGCAAATATATATATACACACACACACACACTTAGTAATATACCTAAGGAGTCAAAAGACCTCCGCAAGGAAAACTACAAAATATTGCTGAAAGAAATCATAGACAACACTAACAAATGGAAACATATCCCATGCTCATTGATGGGTAGAATCAATATTGTGAAAATGACCATACTGCCAAAAGCAATCTACAAATTTAGTGCAATCCTCATCAAAACACCACCTTCATTCTTAACAGAATTAGAAAAAACAGCTCTAGGCCGGGCGCGGTGTCTCACGCCTGTAATCCCAGCACATTGGGAGGCCGAGGCGGGCAGATCATGAGGTCAGGAGATCGAGACCATCGTGGCTAACATGGTGAAACCCCCATCTCTACTAAAAATTAAAAAAAAAAAAATTAGCCAGGTGTGGTGGCAGGTGCCTGTGGTCCCAGCTACTCGGGAGGCTAAGGCAGGAGAATGGTGTGAACCCGGGAGGCGGAGCTTGCAATGAACCAAGATCGCGCCACTACACTCCAGCCTGGGCGACAGAGCGAGACTCCATCTCAGAAAAAAGGAAAAACAATTCTAAAATTCATATGGAACCAAAAAAGAGCCCACATAGCCAGAGCAAGGCCAAGCAAAAAGAAGAAATTTGGAGGCATCACACTACCTGATGTCAAGCCATACTATAAGGCCATAGTCACCAAAACAGTGTGGTACTGGTATAAAAATAGGCACATAGAATAGAATAGCGATGGAATTCTATGTGGAACAGAATAGAGAAACCAGAAATAAACCCAAATACAGCCAACTGATCTTCGACAAAGCGAACAAAAACATAAAGTGGGAAAAGGACACCCTTTTCAACAAATGGTGCTGGGATAATTGGCTAGCCACATGTAGGAGAACGAAACCAGATCCTCATCTCTCACCTCGTACAAAAATCAACTCAAGATGGATTAAGGACTTAAATCTAAGACTTGAAACTAAAAATTCTAGAAGATAACAGTGGAAAAACCCTTCTAGATGTTGGCTTAGGCAAGGATTTCATGACCAAGAACCCAAAAGCAAATACAATAAAACCAAAGATAAGTAGTTGGAACTTAAACTGAAGAGCTTTTGCACCTCAAAAGGAACAGTCAGCAGAATAAACAGACAACCTACAAAGTGGAAGAAAATCTTCACGATGTATACATCTGACAAAGGACTAATATCCAGAATCTACAATGAGCTCAAATCAGTAAGAAAAAAACAATCTGATCAAAAAGTGGGCTAAGTACATGAATAGACAATTCTCAAAAGAAGATATACAAATGGCCAGCAAACATACGAAAAAATGCTCAGCATCACTAATGATCAGGGAAATGCAAATCAAAACCACAGTGCGATACCACCTTATTCCTGCAAGAATGGCCGTAATCAAAAAACAGATGTTGGCGTGGATACAGTGATCAGGGAACACTTCTACACTGCTGGGGGGAATGTAAACTTGTACAATCAGTATGGAAAACAGTGTGGAGATTCCTTAAAGAACTGAAAGTAGAACTACCATTTGATCCAGCAATCCCACTACTGGGTATCTACCCAGAGGAAAATAAGTCATTACATGAAAAAGATACTTGGACACGCACGTTTGTAGCAGCGCAGTTCACAATTGCAAAATCATGGAACCAATCCAAATGTCCATCAAAGAGTGGGTAAAGAAACTGTGATATATATATACAATGGAATACTACTCAGCCATAAAGAGGAATGAATTAACAGCATTTTCGGAGACCCGGATGAGATTGGAGAGTAGTATTCTAAGTGAAGTAACTCAGGAAGGGAAAACGAAACATCGTATGTTCTCACTGATATGTGGGAGCTGAGTTCTG
This sequence comes from Colobus angolensis palliatus, assembly GCF_000951035.1. Taxonomy (NCBI): domain Eukaryota; kingdom Metazoa; phylum Chordata; class Mammalia; order Primates; family Cercopithecidae; genus Colobus; species Colobus angolensis. Next base: position 8,303,709 of record NW_012123709.1, read on the forward strand.
AGGATGCAAAGGCATAGGAATGGTACAATGGACTGTGGGAACTTGGGGATAAGAGTGGGAGGGGGATGAGGGATAAAATACTACAAAGAGGGTGCAGTGTATATTGCTTGGGTGATGGGTGAACCAAAATCTCACAAATCACCACTAAAGAACTTACTCATGCAACCAAATACCACCTGTACCCCAATAACTTATGGTAAAAAAATTAATGGTGATAAATGCTGTGATAATATAAGCATCATAAGCCTTTGGGAAACAGGAGAAACACCCCCGTGCTGGGGTTAGGGGGAATCTTTAAGGAAGGACCTTTGTTTTAAGACTTACAAGATGAATATGAACAAGGAAGTGTAAGGAGGCACTAGGGAAGGGTCAGAAAGGGACCATTTTATAGACAAAGGCCTAGAAGCCAGAGATCGTGGTCTATTTCATGAAGGTCTAGAGGGAGTTGGAGATGGGGGAAGGTAGAAATGAGGCCAGAGATGTAGACAGAGGCCAGATCATAAAGTGCCTTGTAAAGCAGTTTTAGAGTTTGGAATTAGTCCTAATGGCAGTAGGGAAGATGGAATGTGAAGGAAAACTGGCAGAGTAGCCTGTGCGGAGAGAGGCATAATTGAAGACTGCCTAAGACATGCAAGATACAAAACTTACGTTAAACAACTCAGGGAGAAAGCTAGCTAGTCTGGAAAAGGTATTTGAGGTTCAGCTTATGTTTCATTGTGCCTGAAGCTTTTGTCCTTTAAGACGTTTCTCAGCTGAGAATCCTCTATTAGGTATAGCAGTGGAGATTGTTAAAACTATATCCCACCTGCTCTCAGTCTCCTAAGATAAGCCAAACAACATTTACAAAAACTTTTCAAATATATGAAGAGTTTTGGGGAAGCCAAGGCTGGAGGATCGCTTGAGCCCAGGAGTTAGAGACCAGCTTGGGCAACATGGTGAGACCCCGTCTCTACAAAAAAATTAAAAATTAAAAATTAGCCGGATATGTTGGCACGTACCAGTAGTCCCAGCTAATAGGCTGAACTAGAAGGATCGCTTGGGCCTGGGAGGTCAAGGCTGCAGTGAACCGTGATTGTGTCAGTGCACTCAAGCCTAGATGACAAAGCAAGGCCCTATCTCCAAAAAAAAAAAAAAAAAACAGTGTATATGTGTATATGCATCCATATACAAAGAATTTGATCATGCGTAATACATACAGAAGAGCTTTAAGTCACAGAGAAAGGTGAGGAAAGGTGATGGGAGGGTGATTGTATCTTCCATTGCAGTGCCTTCTTGTCCAGCACCTTCTGATTCACACCCATTGGCATACCCCAAAGATGACTTGTCTAATTGCTAGCACATGTAAATCAAACGGGGACTTCAAATGTAAGTACTTTCATGTGTTCCCCTGTTCCATTTTTCATGGGAGTAGAGTCTCCAAGATCAGGACAGACCTGACAATTTTCTCTTTGATTCATGAGGCAAAATAGAACCTGGCCCGTGCCATAGCCGACCTCATTGCCAATAAGTCCAAAAAGATACCGTGAAAGACAAGAAAGCACTTCAAAGTCACAAGTCCAAATTTCGGAATAGCAGAGGAACATTGCTATGATTCTTATTCAGACATCTAATAAAGAAGCTTTTTTTTTTTTCCTCACTGATGCTTTGGAATTTCAACTGAAAGTGACAATTGGGAAGTATAATGTACTTTTATTTACCATATCTCTTAGGAAGCTGGAACAGAAAAGAGTGTTTTCCCCCTGCCGGAACCACAGGATTTCTTTCTGGCCTCCCAAGTCAAGTTTGAAGACCTCATAAAAGATTTGAGAAAACTGAAGAGGCAACTAGAAGGTAATAGGAACTGTTCTGTTATTATGATAATAGCTAAGACTACTTTTTAAAAATGTTTGAAGAGGATTATTTAGGTCTGGCTCATAGAGTGGGATTGGTGCAGAGTTCAGTGATGGTACACCACAGCTTTCAGGAAACTTTCTGACTCTACACAGTGTGTAGAGGCACTGTATTTCCAAATTCTTGTCTTTCATTAGTGTTGATCATTTGTTTCTTATATCCATATCTTGTTATATCTACATTTTCTAACATTTAGTAGTTATAACATTATTAACGATAATAGCAGTAACCATTTACTGGATGCTTACTGTTGTCTCATATAACAGTCTTAATAAGCTGGAACTACACCAGCCCCATTTTACAGATGAGAGAAATGAGGCTTAGAGAAGTTATGTTCACACAGCCAGTAAGAGACAGATTTACTGCACTCTGATCAAGTCTAATCAAGTCTATCCAATTAAAACTCACACATTTTCTAGTTTCTCGTTTCTAGAACTCACACATTAGCTAGTTTACTCTGCTGCTTTAAGTATATATATCACACACATGTTATACACATACACACATACACGTTCCTGTATGTTTGGTTTATATATGAGTCTAATAATGATGGTAAGACCCACAGTAAACATTCCATTTTAGTTTAATTTACATTTTTAATTATTCAAAAGAAAATGCTGAAAGCCCCTTTTTGGCTTTTTTAAAAGGTGAAAATATGTCTCACTTGGGCAGGAATTTTCCTTTGGCATTTCTAGAGGCTTGTGTTTTCACTGTGGAGACATCTCCTTGTCCAAGAATATAAATACTTGCCTTGGAGCTTGTATAACTCCAATTGAAGAGCTCTGCGGAGGATTTAGGGAGCGTGTTAATGTGGAAATGGAGCCCAGAGTGCCAGAAGCAGAGCTTGAGGAAATGAAGGGCTTCAACCAGGAATATTTTAACACCAAGACATAAAGTAAACATGTTAAAAATGTTTATTGTGAAAGAGTACTCAGAACCGAAGTCTGAGGCCGAGAACAGCTTGGAAATGGAAGTAAAGTGGGAACGATGTACTCCTGGTGGCAAAGAGAGCCATTTATTTTTACTTTGGGCATAAAACTTACATGGAAAGGATAATGGTTACAAGTGAATATTTTTATCTTGTGTATTATTTTTAAAGGAACGTGGGGTTTTTTTTCTCCCATTGATGTGGTTGAATGAATTCAACCAAATGGATGCTTCCTTTAGAAATGTGATATGTGAACTTGTCATTATTTTCTCTCTCCTGAAGAACTGGCAGTTGTATCCTTGTTGAAGTTGAGGAGCATGATTACTATTGTACAAAGCGTAGTAAGCTACTACCTAGCATTTTTGTCTGTCCCTCTCCAGTGGTAGAATTAGGGCCCAGGCTAGTCCTCAGTGTGGCAGCAAGAGTTAGCAATGGCAGAGGAGCTTGTTTGCTCCGTGGGCGTTTCTAAATGCCCATTCCCTCTTGTCTCTTGGCCCCTTGTAAAACCCTTGGCCTGACCTCTCCTGTAGTCTTTGAGCCGAAACTTGATCCCTGTTTGATCTTTTCCCTTCTCCTTCCAGGGGCTGCCTCCCTTTGACGTCCCTGTACGTTTGATGATAAATAGCAAGAGGATAAGAGGAGTGAATTGGGAGGCGAGTGGAGAGGCGAGGGTTCCCCCGTAGTGCCTCACTTTGGTATACCTCCTTTTGTCTAGGGAGGCTCTGAATTGTCATTCCGGAACCCTCAGTACTCAACTGACACTGTCCTCAGCCAATTTTAAGAAAATACAAGAGCTTTTGAAGCGGGTAGAGCGGCCTTGGGAAAGAAAACTGAACGTTGTCTGTTACTTTTCTTCTTTGTATCGGGCTTCACCAAAACACATGAAGTACCACAAGGGCAAATGAGGAAGTGACTCCCCCCACCTCACACACACGGAATATTTAAACAAAAATGCCCTGCTAATCTTTAGAGATGCCAGTGTTTTCAACACATGAAAGGTACCCAGTAAATATTTAAAGAAAATACACACCGTAGGTTCTCTAATGAATTTCTTTTTCTTCTAAATACCATCTGGCAAGATGGCCAGAATCGTGGCGGTCCGTTTCATCTTACGTTTCCATTCAGGTTTCACCTCCTTTTCCATAAGGCCTTGGTGTGAGCTGAGATTGAATGTTTAATTGAAGAGGACATAATTTTCACACATACAGCAAAGATTTGATGAGGCTTTGAGGTTTATTGTAGCCATTAAAGTGTCGTAGCTGCTGGCAAAATCCCAGAAAAATCTCTAAAGCTAAACCAGATGTGATTAGCGAATTTCAAGAAGTATCAGGCCCTAGTTCTCCAGGCAGGCAGAGCCTTTTAGAAAAAAAAAAAAAAATGTATTAACACACCTTAACCTAATGTGAATTAACCCATGGGTATCGGTCATACTAGTGTCACTGATTTAAGTAGAAGTTGTCATTAAGCATCTTTCAGAGAGGCAAGAACTTTGAATAGCATTTTTAGAGCATGGAATTGATCATAGCATCAACTCTAAGTTATTGTGTGATTATTATCTTTCAGGTGCTTTATCTCTATCACCTCTTTTCATTCTACAGTGACTTGGTGAGGCAGATACTATTTTTGACTTCTCACAAGATAAGAAAGCTGAAGTTTGTGGTGCTCAAGTAATTAGCCAATGTTTCAGAGGTAATGATCTAGCCAAGTTTTGAAATAGACATGACTCTAAGGCATGTGTTGAGTACATATCCCGCCTCTGACCCAGAAGTCACTGTATCTGATTGACGATCAGACAGTTTGGCATTCAAAATGTGAAGCCTCACGAAGAAAAAAATTAGAGTTACTGAACACATGTACACAAGCATGCAGACGTGTGCACACACTCCCAAAACCACATATGTAGACTGTCAGATCAGATAGAGTCACAGGAAGGAACTTGCTTTGGGTTGGAATTGGAAGGCGGAAGAAGTCCAGGTAGATGGATTGTCAAATAGACATACAAATAGGCACATTACACAGGACTAAGATCAAGCTTTGGGTTCAGATGTGTACATTTTACTGGTTCAGTGAAAATAACACCTTGTCAAGTAGCATAATCATAGAAAGTATTCCCTTTCTCACCTGTAAAACTGGACAGTTATAGGACCTGCATCATAGGAAATAATGTCTGCACAGTTGCTTAGTGAGGGCAGCTTCAATAAAGCTGATTAAGGGCATGTACCTTTTACTGGGAAGCGCAGCCAGTGTTGCTGAGAGGCCAGCTGGCTGTGTTTGTGGAGTATCTAATTCACAGAGCACTTGTGCTTGCTTCTCTACATTGTCAAGAGAGAACCAAGTTCTTGGGAACATGTTCCGTATTGTTTATTGCTATGCATCCCTTAACAAGACAGTAATTTCAATGTCCCTGATACTGTGAAGTTGTAAGAAATAATTGGGAAAGCACAAACAATGGCAATAGTTACTTTCATTCTTCCTCTTTGTCCTTGCTTGCTGGCTGGAACTCTCAGGGTATTCTTACCCACCACCCATATGTGGTAGGCAGAATAATGCCCTCCAAAGATGTCCAACCCTAATCCCTAGAATCTGTGAATATGTTGCCTTACATGGCAAAAAGGGACTTTGCTGATGTTGACGTGGGGAGATTATCCTGGACCGTCTAAGTGCACCTAATCTAATCACATGAATTTTAAAGTCAATCTTTAAACACTGAAGACTTTCCCTGGCTGTGATCAGAGGGAGACATAACGACATAAGAATGATCAGAGAGATGTAATGTCGCTGGCTTTGAAGAAGGAGGAAGTGGGCCATGAGCCAAGGAATGTGGGAAGCCTCTGGAAGTGGAAAAGGCAAGGAACAGATTCTCCGTAGAGCCTCTAGGATGGGAGTACAGCCCTGTCAACACCTTGAGTTTAGCCTGTGAGTCCCATGTCAGACTTCTAACATATAGAACTATAAGGTGATATATTTGTGTTGTTTTAAGCCTCTTCAGTTTGTGCTAATTTATTATAGTAGCAATCAGAAACTAATATACCAAGGAGTGGATTCTTCTTTCTAATTGCACCAGTTAATACCAGACACACACACACGCACACACACACAAACACACACACATACACACACACAAACACACACACACACACACACGCACGCATGCACAGCATTGCTGAAACTGTAGATGTAGGATTCCTCAAAATAGCACCCAAAAATATTACATGAAATGTGAACTGCAACTGTCCGTTCTCTGAAAGAGTCTGTGATCAAATAAACCTGGACGTGCTCTGTACGAAAATCATATCCTAGGGATTCAAAGGACATGAGCTTATTGAAGCCCCTGGGAAGTTCTGTAGTTAAAAAAAAAGGTTAATGCTGTTTAAAACAGCATTTCCTAACTTAAAGCGTGAAACATTGGCTTGCTTTCTTTTCCCTTTCATTGTATACTTAGTAATATTTTACAGAACATAAGTTATGTGAAAGGTACTTTAAGAAGAAAGGATATTAATTGTACTAGCAACACAGTTGTTGGTAAAATGATCATTACTGGGTCCTGCCTGCAGGAGTCAGGATCCCTAGTAACATAGGGAAGGGCAGGGCTGACTTAGCAGAAACAAGGCCACATGTCATTTACCTACCACTTGATCTCATTCTTTTTGGTTTTTTGATTTTTTAGTTTTTGAGATAGGTTCTTGCTCTATTGCCCAGGCTTGAGTGTAACAGCACAGTCATGGCTCACTGAAACCTCAATATTCTGAGCTCCAGCAATCCTCCTACCCCAGCCTCCTGAGTAGCTGGGAGTACACATGTATGCCACCACACCCAGCTAATTTTGTAAATTAAATTTTTTGTAGATACAGGGTCTCACTGTGTTGCCTCGGCTAGTCTCAAGCGATCCTCCTGCCTTGGCCTCCCATAGTGCCAGGATTACAGGCATGAACCACCACTAGGCCTGATCTTACCCTTAATCAGTTTTGTTTTCATGTTGATTTGGGGTTATGTGTGATGTCCTTCTCTCTTCCTATTACTGCAGTTGATCAAGAGTTGACTATGAGTAGGAAGGAGGAATGCTAAGAACTGATGTTGCTAATCTAATAGATATTCAAGTTTGTTAAGTTATTGCGGGAGGGAAAAGGGTTCCTCCTGCTCTTCAGCCAGCTTTTGATGCAAGTTTGCCTCGTCACCATCCTCTTTGATTCTGGCTTCTTACAGCCATGCTGGCTGTTGTTCCGTCAGGAATCGATGTATCTGTCCACTCTGACGAAAGTCTGGTCTTTGCCTGAGTCAGTCAGTACTATTGGGACCCAAAGAGAATTTAGAAAGTGTTTCCTGTTGATATTATCTTAGGAAGCAAGATGGTTCTTCCTTACTCTTAGGGTTGTCAAATTTATTAAATAAAATTCAGGAGGCCCAATACTTTTCTTTCAGGATTTTTTTTTAATATAAGTGTATCTCAAATATTGCATGGTACACACACTAAAAAAATTTTTCTTATCTCAAATTCAAATTTAACTTGGTGTACTATTTTTTTATCTGGCATGTCTGTAGAGAATCTAAAAGCAATTACAAAGTCAACTAGAAGTCGGTTCATTTTTTATTATCACCATGCACTGGCAATCCTAAACAATGCCAGCAATAAAATTCTCCTCCCTGCCAGTGTAGACAGTGGACAAAGGGTCTATGAATACGGTTAAGGGTGTGGCATGTGTCCATTTCCACCATCACCGATGACAACACTTACCATTGAAATCACACTTAATACCAGCAGGTTTGCTTACATCATTTCTGTTTCTTAAAACTCCTTCGAAGTAAGTATTATTACCTGCATTGTTAGAGTAAGGAAGTGGAAGTTACTTTGCTACTACTGGCAAGGCTGAAATTTGAAACAGGTTTATCTGTGCCATACTTTGTTCTTCTACAGTTTGCAGGCTCACCCTGAAAGCACCAACAATGTGATCTGGAATGATTAAGTTTGAAGAATAAGCCCCACTTAGTTCTGTGGCTCATCTTCTAAAGGGACTACAGATAAAAATTGGATTGAATTCAGGCTTTCTCTTGTTTCTACCTACAACCACTCAACTCATCTGCCTATTGTAGTCTCTCGCCTTCCACCTCCTGCCTGTCAATATTTTTCAGTTTCCCTGACTCCCTCTCTGTCTCTCTGACATTGACCTAGCCTCTGTTTTATTCCTTCATGACCCAAAAGAAAGCATACTAGTCTGATGTGGCTAGCTGAACTCATAGCAGAGGACTAAAGGGCCACCCCTAGGCAACCTACAAGGTTTTGTTATCTCTTCCATGTGTGAAAGTTACACGTATTGGGCTCCTGATGTGGATGAGAAGATAAGGGAATTTTCCAACACTCGTCAAGTCACATAACAGGGTGAACTGTGCTTCCTGTGCTCAGGACCAGCCCTGACCCTGCAGAACAAATGACCTCTGCCACCTGGTGTCATCAAGGGGCTTTCCCTCCATGAGAGTTTAAGTGCTTCTTGTAAGAGGAAAAAAGACAAAAATTAGATCTTGTCATAAGAGTGAAAATTTTCTTTAATTACTAATTAAAACATGTCCCATAAACAATAATATGGCTCTAATAAGGGGGAAAAGTCACTTTGGAAACCTTTTGGAGGACTTTGGCAGAAACATCGTTGATTGAACACTCATCTAGGACTGAACACTCATGTAGAATTTCAGTTCCTTTTGAAAATTTCTAGAACGATAGTAGAATTCTTTAAAAGAATCAGTTTAGAAGCATAGAGAGAACCAGGCCAGGCGCGGTGGCTCAAGCCTGTAATCCCAGCA
>NW_012123709.1:8312369-8332581 GCF_000951035.1 Colobus angolensis palliatus
AGGAGATTGAGACCATCATGGCTAACCCGGTGAAACCCCGTCTCTACTAAAAAATACAAAAAACTAGCTGGGCAAGGTGGCGGGCGCCTGTAGTCCCAGCTACTCGGGAGGCTGAGGCAGGAGAACGGCGTAAACTCGGGAGGCGGAGCTTGCAGTGGGCTGAGATCCGGCCACTGCACTCCAGCCTGGGAGACAGAGCAAGCCTCCCGTCCCAAAAAAAAAAAAAGCATAGAGAGAACCACAAAATTTTTGAAACTCAGAGACAGATGGATACATGATAAATGAATTAATCAAACAAGAAAGCTGAATTCTAGTCCAGGAGTGATAGGAGGTGAGAAGCAATCCAACTTTTACTATAAGACTTATACGTACCACAAGTCTGTGCATATTTATGCAAATATGCAAAAAGTCATATATATGTACATAAATAGTCATTTAAGAAAATTTCTAAAAATGTTGGATGTGAGTTCCTAATTTTAAAAGGCCTAAAAATGTTTTAATGTTTTAATAGTGTAAATCTGTTTTACTCCCCCGTCTTTGATTAGTATACAAAAAATATGCAAAAACAAAAAACCCACAGTGAAATGAAGCTTTGTGAATGGCAGTTAAGTTTCAGTGGCAGAGGCTGGTGTGTTGAAAATAACACTGAACTGGGATTTAGGATACATAAGTTTAAAGTTAATTCTGCCACTTACTAACCATGTGATATTTGACTAATATGGGGAAGTAAAACAGATTTATACTATTACTAGAATATTTAAGAATACTTAGGACAAAAAGGAAAGATGGCCCTGTTCTAGAAGTAGGTGGGATATGGGGATAGATGACACACACAGAGTCAGGAAACAGACTGACTTCAGACTTTTCAGTAGCATTACTAAAAGCTACAAATGCATCAGGATTCTGAAGAAAAATTATTCCCAGTCCAGAACCTTATATCCACCAAACTATTAGTCAAATATGAGGACAGATTAAAAACATTTTGAGACATGCAATTTCTCAAAAAACTTATTTCCCATAGAATTATCTTCAGGATGCTACTAGAGAAAGTGCTTTCCCATTAAAGAGGAAGACATAGGTCACAGGAAATAGAAATTCCAATGGAGAAGGAAGGTGAATGGAGCCTCCAGCATAGAGAAAAAGCCCAGGATGACAGCCAGACATTGAAAGAAAACATTTCAGATTTGATTAGGTCAAAGGAATATTGGAGAAGATTCTCAAGGAATATGCAATTAATGCATCTAATATATCTGAATGTTTGGACAAGAGATTTTATACAACTAGTAACAAGTGTGAGGTTCATGTAACGCTAAGTTCATAGAAAACAAACAATCAGAAGAAAAAATTCTGAGAGCAAGTGTGAGAGAAAGGGGAAATGTGCGGGAAATGTGGAATGATCAGAGTTTACATGTCTCAGCTGGGACTGCGAGTTGTTTTTGCAAAGTCATAATAATGTCAACACCAAACGCTAGTCTAACCAAGTCATGGTACCATGTGCTATATTGGGGTGATGGAAGTGAAGAGGTAGGAGTGTAGGAAAGAACTACATCATTTATAGTTGATAAAGAGAAAAATAAAAAAGAAACAATAGAAGCTTATTAGAGACATACTACTAAGCACCAAATAATCAGGTAAAATTGGTAATAAAGGTAGCCTCTGAGGAGGAGGAATGGAGGAAATTGGTGAGGTGGAGATGGGGAACTGCTGTTCGTGAAGTGCATAGCATTCACTGATTCTTTAAACTGCGTGCACGTATAACTTTGACAAATGCATAAAAACAAACAAACAAAAAACCCACAATGAAACAAAAGTTTCGACGACAGGCTGGCTTGTTGGTCGACGACAGGCTGGCTTGTTGAAAATAGTACTGAACTGAGATTTAGGAGATGTAAGTTTAAAGTTAATTCTGCCACTTACCACGTGATAAACCATGCACTTTGACACATCAGTTAACCTCTGTGACTCTCATCTGAATAAAAAAAAATGGAGCTGATCATACTTCTGGACTCTCTGCCCAACACAAAGGGATGTTGAAAGGGTCAGACAAGGCGATGCCTGAGGAAGTACGTCAGAAGGTGTGAGGTCGTACTTAAATTCCCTGAGCGGCCTTGCAGTCTGCACTTTACTCAATGGATGCTGGCGTGTTCTAGAAGGGAGAGCAGGGTATTGATCATTAGGACAAGTCTGGCTAATTTATCACCTTTTGGGAAGCTCCAGAAGACATGACTTGAATGATTATTGACCATGTCTAATCTATTAGCTCTTTCCTCCTTCACAGCCCATTTGTCCACAGCAGTAGTTTACTAAGTCTGAGCTCTGGTACAAGACTGGATACATTAGCCAGAGTCCTGACCATGTTGCCATGGTGTTAAAAATATTTAGTTTTGCAAGCAAAGTTTTAGAAATAATAAAAAAAAAAACTGATATGATTTATTTTTGTAAAATGATTTCAACAAAACAGACCAAAGGAACTGGGATAAGTATTTCAGAAAAGCAGTGGGTGTAAAATGTTGATCAGCATGGTGACTTTTGATGCAAAGCATTCAATTAAGTGAGCATGGTGACTAAAGGTCACACATTTCCCAAATGAAATGCCTTCAAAGACAAGTTGTACAGAAAGGAGAGAGGAAACTGAAACTTGATTCATCCGTTTAATTAATGGAAGAAGTTTGTGTGTTCCTTTGAAGCTGTGATTGTGACATTTCTAGGTGGGAAGGATGAGTTATGTTGTCCTGGTTTCCTCCTCTCAGTTTGCACCCTCTATTTCTACCCTCTATTTATAAAAACATGTGGTTAATAGAATGTGTTTTGTTGAGTTTTTTTTTATTTGACAAGAAACATAAAATATTGAAATCATAGAAAAGTCTGGGTCAGAAATCCTGAATTCAAATCCTTGCTTCACAAGCCTTGTAACCCTTGGCAAATCATTTCATCCCTGACATCTTAGTATCCTCGTATAAAAATGAGTGTAAGGCTACCTGCTCCACTGATTGTTTGAGAGGATTTACTGGGATCCTACAAAGGAAATCCCTTTTCATAGCATATGCCAAATGTGTCATACTTTTCCTTGATTCCTTTTGTGCCCTCATATCTGACGGCTAGTCCTGCTGACTCTACCTTCAAAAAGTGTCTGGAATCAATTCATATCTCTCCATCTCCATACATACCACATTTGTAATCCAAGCTACCACCTTCTCACCTGGCCCATGTCAAGAAGGTTTGCCTGCTTCCACTCTTGCCCTTCCTTTAATCCAGTCTCCACCTGCCGCATAGGTTACAACACTCTGTTATTTCAGATTGATTCCTCTTGGAATCAAATCTAACCTCATACTCATGCCCTACAAACTGTACATGATTTAACCACTTCTGCCTTTCCAGTCTTCTCTCACACCACCCACCCCTCCTGCCCACTAAACTCCAGCCTCACAGGCCTTCTTTGTGTTCCAACATGATGTACTTGTTCCTGTTCTAGGATCATTGCAGTAGTGGTTCCCCTCTCCTAGAAAGCCCTTCTGCCAGATAGTGCCATGCCCTGAGCCTTCCTTGCCCACCCAGTCTTCAGGAGGCACTTTGAATAGGCGCTGTCTATTACAGCCTTCTTTTTTCATATTACTTTCACGTATTCATATTTCATATTATTTTCTATTTATTTGTAAATTTTCTCTCTACCTCTACCAGCTTCATGAAGGCAGATATATGACCTTTTTTATGTTTATATTTACTGTGCTGGTCAGCACCTGCCACATATTTGTTGTCAATTAATATTTGCTAAATGGGTAAATGAATGAATGAGCAAATGAACAATGGAAGAAATGACTCAACTTCAGATAATCGCTGACTCTGCTGTTCGAGAGAAATTAGATCCCTTCCTTATGGCCAAAGATGTCAAATAAGCATCCGTGAGTAGAATCTTTTAGGGAGACAGATTTTAAAGGTGTCTGAAGAGAAAACTGATGGCCTTGAACAGTAATGGGTTCCTCACCCACTGCTTGCTGGAAGATTGTGTTATGTGGGTGGGTAGAGGAGGTACCATTAGAAAAGTAGTTTGCTAAATGATTTTGAAGATATATTCCAACTCCTGAATTTCTGAGATGATTATTGTTACTGTGCTATTTCAGTGCGTTCTACAATTATCCTTATTCAGGAAAGGTTACTGTATTGAATTCCTCCCTAGACTGACTTAGTTAATTAGAACAGCTGAAAAATCCTAGGAATTCTGACCATTTACGAGATTTTTTTTTTTTTTTAAGTGAACTGTAAAATTATATCAGTCTTGCATCTTAGGTGTTCTCTTTGTAAATGACTCTGAAAGATCTCTTGAATTAATTCATGCCTCAAAAATCCTTGTGTTGATACCATCTATCCTTTTTTTTTTTTTTTTTTTTTTTTTTCCTGAGACAGAATATCACTCTGCTGCCCAGGCTGGAGTGCAGTGGTGCGATCTTGGCTCACTGCAATCTCCGCCTCCCAGGTTCAAGTAAGTCTCCTGCCTCAGCCTCCCGAGTAGCTGGGACTACAGGCACCCACTGGCACACCCAGCTAATTTTTTGTATTTTTAGTAGAGACTGGTTTTCATCATGTTGGCCAAGCTGTTCTCAAACTCCTGACCTCAGGTGATCCACCCGCCTTGGCCTCCCAAAGTGCTGGGATTACAGGCATGAGCCGCCACGTCCAGCCGATACTGTCTGTCTTTATAGACCAGAACGTTTATCCAGTGTGGTAGGTTAATGGAAAAAAATTGGCCAAAATTGGAAATCATGGAAAATGATACTTGTATCCCTTAGCGTTTTAACTTACCACAAATTAAATATTGTATCCTTTGTCTGTCTTCTGATGCAGGGATGAGGCCTTTTCTTGAATTAGGAATCTGTTGAATGCAGTCCTGTAGGTCTTCCCTACATACTCCATAATGAGATCATCTGTAATTTCCCTACTGTTATTTTTAAAGTTCAGTAGAGACTCTTGCAAATACCACCATAGAATCTTTTTAGATATTTATAATTGTTCTGAATCTTTTAAAACTGTGTTTCCCACATTTCTTAAACAATACACTTTAATTTTTATTTTGGAATAATTTTTAAATTACAGAAAAGTTGCAAAGAGTAAAGAGTTGTCATGTAGCCCTTGTCAGTTAGTTTCCCCATTGTTGGCATCTCACATTGCTGTGATACATTTGTTAAAACTGAGAAACTGGCAATGATACATTTAGATTGACTGAATGCTAGTTTTATGTGGATTTCACTGGTTTTTCCATTTTTGTCCCTTCTCTGTTCCAGGACCTACTCCTGACTACCACGTTGCGTTTAGTTGCCATGTTGCCCCAGTTTCCACTGGCCTTCTATACCTATATTTAACAGCAATATTTTAGCTTCTTTCATTAAAACTTACAGAAATAGTACCTTTTGACAGTCATGTATGTAGTTTACCATCAAGTTATTAAATTACATAATTTCAATAAAAGGAACAAGGGGAATAAACAGGTTTGGAAACAGCACAACTGCTTTTGATCAGGATTCTACTTGGTAGTGGGAAGATTGAATCAAGCAGCAGGAATGGAAAATAACATTAATTTGGCAAGTTCATTAACAATGTGTCTTTGATGTTTCCTGGTTTTTTTGATGTTTTAAAAGTACCCTTGTAATGATAATGGTGATACTTTACCTGCCTATGGTTTTTTGTTCTCCCAAGTGAGTAGGGCAGGCGTATGCAGCTTGGAAAACAGAGTCTCTGAGATAGGAAGCGGCATGGCCAGGATCGCCCAGCCAGGCACAGAACTCAGGTCCTTGACTGCCACACCAGCGCCCAAGCTACCATACCATAAACTTACTATAAAATGTCAAAACATTTTCTTCACAGAAATAGATTAGTGGGTAGTTTTGTGAATATCAAAATACTTTTTCTGCCTAAGTAAGTTGTGTATCTTGGACTCTGTGGAAGATTCACAATCCACAAATGGATTCTTCTCATATCAGTCAACCAAACGAGCGAAGTTAGAGGGAGACCTCCTTAGGCCCCGCAAAGGGGACTGCAGTTTTTTCCAGTATCTTCACCTCTCCCAGATTCTTTCGCAGATAGCTCAGCCTCAGCATGGCTCCTAGGTGGATAGGGGTCATGAACTGTGACTCTACCTTTTAATACCCCTGGAAAGATCACAGACCCATCAGGAAATTGACAGCCCTGGTTCCGGTCTCTGCCATGCCACTTACTAACCCAACCTCCTGATAGGCGTTTTCCCCATTTAAAATGACAGGATCCCAGTGGTGGCACTTGGTGATTTTTTTTTAACTTCTGTTTACTTAATTCCTTATAGTTGAGAAAGCATTCTCATGGGTGTCCCATAGTTTTTTCTAGAACTTTCCTGTAGATGGTGAAAGTAGGAGGCGGCGTAGCATAAGGGCAGGGGATCTGTTAGCCCTGGATTCAGATCCTGACTCAGCCACTTACTGTCTGTGTGACTTGACTAATTCTCACCGAAAAGCGGGGACGATAGCAGGAAAACTTTCATAGGGTTCTTGGAAGGCATAAAATGAGATAACACACACAAAGCGGGGTGAGGTGTAAGACACCCTTGGCCATTTGCTTTTGATTATACAGTTTGAGAATTTGGTATTGTTTTCAAGGAATTACTGAGTGAGAGATAAATGCAATATATCCAAGTCAGCATGGAGGACCAGGACCCGCTGGACCAGAGACTTTTCCTCTGCCATAGTAAACAGAAAGGGGAAATGCCCAAGGAACATCTATAATGGCTCATGTACTAACAGTGCTAATTTGGTTGTGTTTTTGAACCTTTTCTGGACCATTTGGATGGTCTTTAAAAATGTCATCAAATCTCCGGGTATCAAAGAAAAAAAGTGCAGAATACGAGACAGATTTTGTTTGACCTTTCCAATCAGTTCATTTGTTCAGCAAATATTTATTCTTAGCACTGAGTTCACTGCTAATTTTAGATAAACTCACTGAAATATCAAGTCCTTTATAAACACATTTTAAGGGTTTTATCCCCATTTTCTAGGGGAGAGATTTATTCCTACTTCTGATTTCTTTTCTGCTCAGGAACAGGAATCTGTACCTGAGAACAGTGATAACACTTGTCAGTCTGATAGAGGGTACACAGAGGGAAGGTATGATTCATAAAAACATTTGCAAAGCCCTTCCTGGCTGATCATGAAGAGAATCAACAAATATTTGCTACCTTGGTTTCAAGGCATTATATACCTTGGAATTACAAATATCTAATTTTTTTTTCAATCCATGACATACCTTTTCCTAACTCCACCAAATCCCAAAATTGAGTGTTTTCAGCTAGGCTTCAGTTTTTAAACTGATGTGTACATTTAATGTACAATTTTTCTTCTTTAAAGCTAATACAGGCCAGGTATGGTGGCTCACACCTATAATCCAGGCACTTTGGGAGGCTGAGGCAAGCAGATCATGAGGTCAGGAGTTCAAGACCAGCCTGGCCAACATAGCAAAACCCTGTCTCTACTGAAAATACAAAAAATTAGTTGGGCATGGTGGCAGGCACCTGTAGTCCCAGCTACTGGGGAAGCTAAGGCAGGAGAATCACTTGAACCCAGGAGGCAGAGGTTGCAGTGAGCCGAGATCGCGCCACTGCACTCCAGCCCAGTGACTGACAGTGTGAGACTCTGTATCAAAAAGAAAAAAAAAAGAACTAATATAAAATTGTGAATCATAACGAATAGCATACTCATTAATGAAATGGAGTAAAAATAAAAAGGCAGCCAATCTAGGAGTAATTAAATGATGGAGCAGTTTGCTGAGTCGTATTACATACACCTGACTCATCCCAAAGACAGAGACAAACTCCTGGGGCTCCCCAGGCCAGCTGGAGATAGCTTGCATGGGGCCTCCCGTGACTTTAAGTTTTATCACTTAGTCTTATTAACATCGGGGCTGAAGGTGTTAGAGAGTTTAATAGGCATTTCAGAATCTGTGACACCTAGACTCTCTCAGTGGATACTATTTATTTGTCATTTCAGCCATCTTGTTCTTCTCAACATCAGCCCTGTCCAGAACTCCCCCTCTCCTCTAGCAGTCCCCCATCTTTCCTAAGATGCTTACACACACTCATGTTGTGTATAACCATGTAATAGCCTCCTGTTAAAGGCTTCAGCAGCTCATCTTCTCTAGCCTGACAGGTCCTAGGATGCAGACTACCAGGGGCTGCTGGACCAGAAACTCTCCCTGCGCCATAACTCAAGAGAGAGGTAGGATCAATGACAGCTTTACAGGAGAGCACAGTTTTAAATAGCTGAGATCAGTGTCTGGAGGCTTCCCGTTAATACCACTAACGGCATCCAGCAAGCAAGACTCTTGGCCACTTTGTTACCCACTCTAAACTATTTCTGATCTTCAACTTTATTTTCAAACACATCCCAAGAAATCCCTACTCCCCCAAAATTGACAATGCAGCCTTCTTTATATGAAAGCTTGTTTATAGGCCACAATTCTCCCGACAGATTTACAAGTGTCTGTGGAGTTTTAAAAGACTATTGCTTAACAGGCATTAAGTGAGACACATAGGACTGTGTAAATATTTTAGCTGGAATAGGGGATTTTTTTAAATGTCTGAGCCAAATATTGCATTAAATCTGAAGACAGTGGCAAACTGATTAGCAATGGCTGCCAGCTCCATGCTTTGCCAGTGATTCTGGAGCCAAGACTAGATACCAGAATTCATCCACCAGATTAGGTTGTGTGTTTTAAAAATAACTTTCCATCCTTTTTTTTTCCCCTCTCTCCTTATGCCTTTCTGTCATTTCTCCTTTATTCCCTGATGGTTCATTTAGATGTAAACACTTTCCAGAGTAGAAAATTACAGTTAATGTGACTAACCAGCAAGGGCTGAAATGGGAACATGGGCTCAGAGGTCAGAGAAACCATGGAAGGCTTGCAGATGTCCTGGTGGAGCAATGTGGGGACAGGTTGCTTTTTGCTAATAGGCTTGTGTGTCTTAATCACTGGCCTCTTTGTAGCCAGCTGTTGCACTGCTGGAAGGGGAATCGTCCTAAGACCAGCATTGCTATAATACCTCTTCCTCTGACTGATTTCCTTGATTCATGAAGAGGCTCAGGCCTGTGGCCTTCAAGATTTGTATGTGAGAGAGAATCCTCATTTAATTCTAGTAAAAATTGCCACAAAATAGGCATTTTGACGTCAGAGGACATATTTACTATTTAAGCATTCCTATAGGAGTACTATTTTCCTCATTAGAGTAGTGGATAAGATGTGTTTGCTATAATTTTGGGAGGAGTGAGGCATTGTACCTTTAAAAACTTTGCTCTGCCTTTGCTGATTTTTACGATTGTCTTGCACTAATGATACCTGTATGCTTCTCGAAGTACTATTCAATCGGAGTGCCCCAAAATGTAGGCTCCATATGTTCTTCACAAATTACTTGAATTGTAATCCTGTGTCCAAATGATTACTTGATATTGTTGATTGGAAAGTCTGATCATTTAAAATTATGTGTGCTTATAATTATATAAATGTATGTTACAAAACTCTGAGTATTTGATGTAAGTTTGCTGTACACTTCCCCCAAGTTCAGACAGATTTGCTAGTGCTGACAGTAGCATAATTTACATTCCAACTAAATGTAAGACATTAGGGCTTTTGAAAAAAAAAAAAAAAAAGCTACTTTCATGCACAGGCCTCAAACCTAGTTTTATGCTGTGATTAATCCCCAATTTCTGTATCAGCTCTGATGTATCACCAGTTATGGTCTTGTGTTTGAGTAAATCACTTCAGTGGATAGATGGTCCTCTTACTGTTTTCCATTCCAGAGGTGTGCACTTCAAATGCAATGACCATAGCTCCTATATGACAGTGACAGGCAGCGTTCTAGCTTACGTGGAGCCAGCCACCTCTGCAGAGTGGTCCTATTTCCAAAAATCTCTCCCCTTCATCTCTCCCATCATGGGCCCATTTTGTACCAAAAACAGTTTGGCCACTAATATCGAGAATTCTGAAAAGGTTTTTCCTTTTTACCTAGAATTTCATTTCTTGTATCTTTCCTAAAGAAATGACCCTCAACCTAGAATAAGTTTGTATGGACACAGATGTGACTGAAGCCTGACTCCCCATGGGAATAAGGTAGCAAGGATCTCACTCTCCAGCTACAGGAGAATTAAGTGTGCTATGGCATGCCTTCCTGATGGAGTTTTATATGGCTGTTGAACATGCTGGTGGAGTTTGTGAAATAACAGGAGAGTGTGTGCATGATACGTTAATAGAAAGAATCAAAGTACAAAAAAATTCTTTATCAAATACAAGTAAGGCAACTCCCAAAAAATGATGGAGGGGCAAGGGCCGTGATGCCGAGGCCCAGACCCTGGAAGAGAAAGTGTACAGGTCTTAGATGGTGACTGTGTTCTGGTTGTGGTACCATGACTGATACGTTTTTTCTGCTGTTTTAAAAATGTTTTTCAAATGTCTTCGTGTATATGTGTTACCTTCCTAATACTTTTTAGAAGTTAGTCACTGCTCTCCTCCCGAAGATGAGTTCCCTTCCCCTTCAGAGGCCTGGTACCTCCATGCCTGGGCTGCCCGCCTAGGACCCCTGCCACACAGTCCACCTAGATGTCAGAGCCTTGCAGTATGTGCCTTTTTCTTCCATGTTAACACAACTTTCCTACCTGTTGTTTTCGAAATCCCCTACCTCCTAAACCAATCTTAGAAATAAATGTCTACTAAAGCATCAAATTATTCTTGACAATGTTTTCTTTTTCAATGAATACATGTGCATTTCTAATGAAATTTCTGGAGTTACCATCTTTATCATGGTGGCGATTTTTGTGGGGACCAATGAAAGGGATGTTTTTGAATAAATGATTGAATCGCTTAACACCCTATAAATCAAATCATGTCCAATCCATCTATATTTAGGCCTCGTCGTGGGTAGGTGATTAATGAATACTTTTCATGCTAATGTCTCACAGACCAGGGCTGCGTCCGTAACCACATAATCATCACAGTGGAAATTCTGACTCAGCTGTGACGTTTGGTAGGAGGGACCATTGAATGGTGCTTTAGACAATTCCGTGCAAAGGCTGTAGTCAGTGGCCCAGCTTTGCACGTCTTTCCAAAAGTCCTCAAGCATGCTGGCATGTCCTCACTTGGCCCTGTCACTTCTGCTTAAATTTTTTCATGGAGAAGACTCACTCCCAATCATGGGACATTAAGGTGAATTTGCCCCCGGGCAGCCTCCCTCAGTGGAGTGAATCAGAATCATGGGATTCCCCTGGACTCAAGTTTCCTGGTGGGTTTATTTTTACAGAACATTCCTCTGGAGAAAAAGGCACCCACTCTGTAAAGGGCTAGACCTCTTCTGCACGTGATCAAAGTAGCCCTGGAGAATATCTTCTTGTATGGAATGATTTTTGTGACATGAGGGCTTTGGGAATTTCTTGAAAAATTGAAGAATCTTTCTAAGGAGTCCTACTACCATGAAAGGAAACTACCAAAAACATCCCAGGCAGATAAGAACTAAATCCGTGTTAAAGTCACCAAGAAAACAACACTTCCGTGGCCTCATTTGATCTCTAGCACTTGACCAGGAAAACCAGAGCTATGTTTTTGGCTGAATTCTAGTGACTTCCCCATCTTGGCGTTCTTTCTGTAGCTTAACTTCTTAAAACAAGTGGCTACAGAATCTTTCTCCATTTTGCCCCATGCCTCTCCAAGCTGGCTATTTCCCTGCACCCCCAGCTCCCCTGGAACTGCTTTTGAGATTACAAGTGACCTCTGTGTCACTAGAATCAGTGTAACTTCTCTGTCTTCATCTCACTTGATCTTTCTGCACAGAGCTGACTGCTCTTTCTTTCCTGCAATACTGTTTTCCTCTCAGGTCATGTAACTCCAGACCTTCACTTTCCTACTGAGCAGCTCATTCTCCATTCATTGCTGGCCTCTCCTCCACTGTGCACATGCCCCCGGGTTTGTCCTGCAACCGTTTCTCTTCCTTGGCTATGTTCTCCCCATGGCAGTTCATCTTTGGCTATCACTTTAAATACCAGTTTTATACCAGTGACTTCCTGGCGTGTATTTCTACTCCAGCCGTGAGTCCAAAACTGCAGACTTTTATATACACTTGAGTATCTAATTACCATTTCAAACTTAACGTGCTCTGAATAACACCTTTGATTTTCCACCTCGAGCTTGCTCATGACTCCCTCCCTTACTCTGATTACATCTCTAGTCCAATATCTTCACAGTGAGACGTTCCCTAACTACTTTAAGTAAAATTGCAAGCCCCTCATGTCTGTGACAGTTTTCCTAACCAGCCTGGTAACAAGCCTTCTCCATGTTCACCTCAGTGTGTAACCTGGGATACCTTTGGGGCCCAGAAGCTTTTGTCCCCTACACACACTCTTTCCTTTATACCAAAATCTGAATGCAGAACACTCGTGATCTGAGGAGAGAAGGTCCCACAGCTCCAGACATGCTGCACCACTTAACTCATTCAAATGGCCCGTGCATTCTCATCCCGTGTTACTTTTATTCATGACATTTCCCCTTAAACAATTCTCTTTCCTCACTCTGGTTGAGGGCTAGCCTCCTCCTTGACCTTTGCAATTCAACTCGTAAGTTACCTCTCCTGGAGAACCTTTCCTGGCTGCTAACTCCTGGCCCAATCTGAAATACAGGCCTATACCCAGTGTTCCGTCACACCACGCTATATCACAATTTGTTCATTTCCTTGTTTCTCATTGTTGCTAGACTGTGAATGTTTTTTGGAGGAGAAATGACCAATAGGTCTCATTAAATACTTGTCCCCAGCATTCGACTCAGGGGCATATAGCAGATACTTGGTAAGTATTTTGAATGTATGAGTATTTATGGAACCCGTACAGGGATTTTTTTTTTTTTTAATGTGTATCTCATGTCTGAATGAGTGAGTGTGAGTGAAAATGGCATGGTATTCAGTGTGCTTGTGTTTCCTCCAGCCCCTGCATCCATCTACATGTATTATACACATACAAATGAAGAGATATGTTTTTCACATGTTGGTGTATGTGCATATGTCTATGTCTTCATATACATACATACAGTCATGTGTCACTTAACAACCGGGATACGTTCCAAGAAGTATGTCATTAGGCGATACCATCATTGTACAAACACCATAGAGTGTACTTACACAAACATAGATGGTGTAGGTTACTTCACACCTAAGCTATATGGTATAGCCTATTGCTCCTAGGTTACACACCTGCACAGCAGGTTTTTATACTGTTACAGTCCCCAACATTATTCCTTAGAATACTAAATATAATTATAGTGTATTACACTACTGGCTGTACTATACTGTAACTGTATTCAGTATTCTGAATACTGTCGGCAATTATAACACAATGGTAAGCATTTGTGTATCTAAACATATCTAAACAAAGGAAAGGTAATGCTTGCACTGCAGTGTTACAAAGGCTACAGCATCACTAGGCTATCAGAATTTTTCAGCTTTATTGTAATTTTATGGCACCACTGTTTCATATGTGGTCCGTTATTGACAGAAGCATCATTATGAGGTACATGAGTGTACATATACTACAGCCAAATCCTTTCGAGACACTAGTATCTATACTGCACATGTTTAAGTTTCTCCCCATTAATTTGTAGTTGATTCATTTATTTAGCAAATACCCATTGAACATCTTTCACTAGATAGACATTATAGTAGATACTGGAGATTTAACCGTAAGAAAAATACAGTTTCTGCCTCATGGGGGAGACAGTCAAATAATCATGAAACGGGGAAAGGTATACAGTGCCATGACTTTGTAACAGAGGGCCTCTCATCACAGAATGGAAGGTGGAAAAGAAATCCTGATGAGACTTTTGAGCTGAGGGCGTAGTGATGACTAAGCCCTGACTAGGCCCAGGTTACTAGGAAGTGGAGGAGAATGGCATAGCAGGAGAACACCATAATGGTGGGAAGAAGTGAGCATGTTTGAGGAACGGAAAGAAGGGCCACTGTGGCAGGGAGAGCAGGGTAAAGCTGGGAAGGTGGGCAAGAAGTAGCGCATGTAGGGCCTTGCAGGCCAGCTTGAAGGATTGAAGACAACCTCTCAGAGTAATAGAGGTGCCTGCAGGTTTAAGCAGGGGACTGGCATAATGAGATTTTATAAAGGTCACTTTGACTCAGGTATGGAGAACAAATCAGAAAGAGGCAGGGTGGATGTGGGAAGAACAGTGAGGCTGAGACTATAGCAGCATGGTGGAGAGTAACAAATTCAAGAGTTCTGTAAGGGGTGAAACTGTGGGCTAGCCATGTAAACTTGGGAGACACATCCCAGATATGGTTGGTGAAATGTTTACCTGGATGACATTGTCTAGACAGAAAGCATAGCGTGGGAGGAGAAGCCTTATGCCAAACCCTAGAGAACTTGAACATTTAGTGACTCAGTATAGGAAGATGAGGCTGCACAGGAAACAGGGCAGGCAGCAGTAGGAGGAAAGCCCACAGTGGGGAACACAGAAGCTAAGGGACGGAGTGTTTTACAAAAGGAGAAGTAGTCAAGATGCAGAATCCTGCTGGGTTGTCAGCGAAGGAGATAGAAAATGAGGACACTGACCACAGGATGGGTTAATGAGCGACTTCAGAGTGCTTTCTCAGTGTCACAATGGGGAGGAAGTAAATTTCAATGGGTCATGAAACAAGAAATAGGAAAAAGTGAGTATTGCAAATTTTAAAAGACAGTTGGACTGTGAAAAGGATTAGACTATAACTTGATTTGTTTATTAAACATAAATATTAGGAATGTCAGTGATTCAAAGTTTGTGAAGTTGCTGTTATTGTTTAGCTCTTCTTAGAAACTAAAAGAATAAAGCCATGCACAGTATGTTATCTAGCCAGCCTTCCTACTGTTTGACTGTTTTAAATAGCTCAAGAATATTTTGGCTAGCATTTTACTATTTAGTATACAAAATGCTTGTTTTGCATGTTTATTTAGTCCTCACAAGATTTTATGTATCAAGAAACTAAGAGTCAGATATTAAATAACTTTTCCAGCCAAGTAGAGTGTATGAAAAACTAAGATAGAATAAATGCAACTTTAAATCAAGAGTAGTTCAAAGAGGAAATTTTTCTAATGTACCAATTGTTGGTGTATATGTGTAAATATATATGTATAGATACACTCATATACATAGCTGTATACCACAATTAAGAATGTACTAAAGCTATTGTTTTAATTTTCCAAAAGTTAGCACTTTTAATTTAAATGCTTTACTTGTATTTCTCTTACTAAGTTCAGTTATTTTTAGTAGGTATTTTATTTTTATTTATTTATTTTTTGAGGTAGAGTTTCACTCTTGTTGCCCAAGCTGGAGTGCAATGGCACAATCTCAGCTCACTGCAACCTCCGTCTCCCAGGTCCAAGCAATTCTCCTGCCTCAGCCTCCTGAGTAGCTGGGATTACAGGCGTGCACCACCACGCCTGGCTAATTTTGTATTTTTAGTAGAGACAGGGTTTCTCCATGTTGGTCAGGCTGGTCTCGAACTCCCAGCCTCAGGTGATCTGCCTGCCTCAGCCTCCCAAAGTGCTGGGATCACAGGCGTGAGCCACCTCGCCCGGCCAGGTCTTTTAATAACATTTATTGCTACTTTTTGAAGATCAACTAATATGTTTAATTTCTCAATTATATGTGCATCTCAAACTCATTTCTCACTTCTGATTCCTAGTTTAGTAATATTGTATTATAATGAAGGCATAGGTGCACCTAAGATTTTTTAAATTATATACCTTATATAAAAGAAGTACAGATGAGGCATTCTTCATTTAGCTGTTCATTATAGTTCCAGTTTAAGGCTGACTTTCTAATTAGCTTAGCTTTAGGCAGCTTTAGTAAGATGAAATCACATTCCACATAATTCACCCATTTAAAGTGTACAATCTGACGACTTTTGGTGTATTCACAAAGTTGTACAACCATTGCCATAATCAATGTTTTAAAATTTCTATTACTCCAAAAGGAAAACTTTTCTCCCTTACACCCTTAGCTGTCACCTGTCTCTCTCTCCCCCTCTTTCTCTCCTAGTCCTCAGCCACTGCTAGTCCCACTTTGTCTCTATAGATTTGCCTACTGGGACATTTCATGTAAGTAGAGTCAGAGGATATGTGATCCCTTGTGATTGGCTGTTGTTACTTAGCATGTGTTCAGTGTTCATCTGTGTTGTAGTATGTATTTGTGCTTCGTTTGTTTTAATGGCCAAATATTTCATTCTATGTATAAAGTATGTTTTATTTATCCATCTATCAGATGACGGATGGACATTTGGATTGTTTCTACTTCTTGAAATATACCAAAGCTCTATTCACTAAGTATAATGTTCTTATTAGCTCTTGAGGCATAGACACGGTGTATGTGTAGATATAAAAGGCACTCGTTTGTCTAAGTCCATGTATTTAGCTCCGTTATTCTGAGATAATATTCCAACCTGGGTTCCATGTGTCTAAAGCCTGTGTTTTAACTTCAGTGGATAACTGGGAATCAGGAGTTTTTTGACCACTTTAAATATAGTGTCTTGCCTTTGGATGAATAGAGTCATTAGGAGGAAAAATTTGGATATGATGTCAGGTGAATCCCCAAACCAAGGTTAAAGAAGGAGAACACCTTTGGTTACATATAGATTTTCCACACATGGGTCATTAATGCACAGTCTGATTTGAGCTGAGAAACGTGGGCTTTGAAGGGCCGTTTAATAGAAAATGGGTCTAGCAGTCCCCTTCAAAATCTAACCTGTGTCGGTGTCTCCTTGAATAGATTTTCCCTTTGCCCTCTCCCACTTATCCTCACCCTGTGATTTCCAGTAATACCACTGGCTGCTCTTTACCCTGCCAAGATTTAAAATACTCCTGCTATGTAGCGTCAGACCTCAAGAACGTGAAATATGTACCTTTTATTGCAGGCTTCTATCATTTGTTTTTGGCTTAAATCAACTTGAAATCTCCCTTTGTGTGGCCTTTTCTATATGGCCTTATAAAAACGTGTGTACAGTAGATAGCCACAAAATAGTACCTTCTCATTTGTGCCAAGCTTTAATAAGCAAATGAAAAAATATCTAATATTTTATTTATTTTAAGTATGATTTTCCCCTTTCATAGAAGTCCCTGAATTGCTGCCAGCCAAAATAAAATATTGCTGTTCTAATTTTAGTATTTTATTACATTGCATTTCATGTAATTCCTTAGTTTAAGGCCAATACTATCAGAAGAAAATTGTGCAAGTTATGCTAATACTGAGGTTCTGAGTTCTGAATTTGTTTTTACAAAAGTGTATTTGGGGTCAGAAAGCTAAAAGGGCATTTACTGTTTGTAACCACCTCCTCTCGCCCCACCACTGCCACTGTTGAACATGTGAAAAGCACCAGGAAGCGCACTAGACGGTCCTATTCTTACTAAAGGGATTAAAGTGGAATACATGAACATGGAAGGAAATAACTTGTAGGTTTGCCTGCAGCTCGAGTTACTAGAAACAAGAATTACTACATGCCGTGCCCGTGAAGAAATCTTAGTAGGTGACCCATTCACTATAATGTCTGAGGGCAGAGAATTTAGTCTGTTTCTTTCACTGATGGAACCCCAATATCTGGTACAATTCATGGCACATAGTAGGTGCTCAATAGGCATGTATTGAATTGATGGATTTATTTATTTATTTGTTTGTTTGTTTTTATTTATTTATTTTTTTTTGAGACAGAGCCTCTCTGTCGCCCAGGCTGGAGTGCAGTGGCTCGATCTCGGCTCACTGCAGGCCCCACCTCCCAGGTTCATGCCATTCTCCTGCCTCAGCCTCCCGAGTAGCTGGGACTACAGGCGCCCGACACCTTGCCCGGCTAATTTTTTATATTTTTAGTAGAGACGAGGTTTCACCGTGTTAGCCAGGGTGATCTCCAGGCCTCATGATCCGCCTGCCTCGGCTTCCCAAAGTGCTGGGATTACAGGTGTGAGCCACCACGCCCGGCCTAATTGATGTATTTATTGAATGGATTCCTGTATGATAAACTTCTTAACCAAGCATTCTGGGCTTTTGATCTCTGACTTCAATTTGTATCTCTCATCTAAGCCCTGTTGATATAATACAAAAAATTCACTTTAGTCAAAAAATTCCATATGTTGCTGCAACCATTTTCTGTGGTGGTCCTTTGAGCAGGGAGCTTGTGGAAAGGACGTGGATCTTGTAAAAATGAGGAAGAGGCAGAACTGGCACAGGATTGTGGAAGGGTGGGGTAGGACTTAGGTAACCAGACAGGGAAGGAGAGAGAACTCTAGATTAGAAAAGCAGATAGGCTGATAAACCTTTCCTTTCCTCTAAAACTGTATTCTGACTTAACTAAGCAAGCCCACAGGTCCTTCAGCTCATATGAAAAGAAACAAGTTTCATATCTTTGTACCAATTGCCCACATACATTTGATTTATAAAGCAATTAAATGTATTTGATTTTTATGAATTATATCTGGGTCTTACTGCTACATTTTTCTAACCTACCTAGGCTTTTTAAGTGGCTTAATAAGCTTTATTCCCTTGTTCTTAGGGATGAAAACAAAAACCAGATAATTCTGACCTCAACAGCCTAATATCTGAAATCTTAAAATAGTCAAGGCCGTATCTTTCCTTACACTAAAATACTCCACAAGTGTTTAACAACTGTAAGGCAAAATATTCTCAATGTAGTCTCTGTTATTTCACTGTGTATTGGTTTTTAATATTTCATCTGTGTCTCACAATGATCACTTAGTAGTAACTAACTGTGGGAATTAATATATTTTTAATTGCCAAAAATTGTATAAAGAGAAAAGTAACAGAAAGAGAACCTGGGGTGACTTTGGCTTTTAACACTGCAGCTCCTGGCACAGCCTGTGCCTGAGGCAACCTTGGTCGTCTAGCAGTATCGTATGCGAGTCTTCTGGTTGGACAGTAAAGGACATTTATGGATCTGTCCATGACCTCTCTCCTCTATGCACTGCCAGTCTCCGGTGTCGTCATTATTTAGCCTTCAGGTCTCGCATTTGTCTGCTAGAAAGCATCTCAGATAAGCCACGTCAACAAATTGGAACAGGCAAGCTGCCTGGCCCTCCGGGGCGCGTGGCTCTGTGGGGACCGTGGGAGGGCAGCCCTCTCCTTTGATCGTGTGGGGAGGTTTGATTCTAACAGGGCACGTGGGAATCCCAGCCCGTGGGGGTGCAGAGTGGACCTCGGAGCACAGCAGTGGAGCTGCTCGCGTTTGTACTGGTTTCAGTTTCTAATTTCAAAACCGCGAGGCTCAGAGGCCTCAGGGATTTATTTCCCATTTTGCTTCGTCTTTCCCCAAGACTTTGCCTGCATTCTTCAGTGAATTCTCACAATGGGTGGTGGAACTTCAGCACGGGAATGAAAATCATTATCCCTAAGTTCTAAACAGGAGATTTGCACTGTGGCACATTTCCGTAAATAGGGTGCCCAGCATCTGTGGCGAATAATCCCCAGCCATGACTCTCTTGCTGTTCTGACTTCGACATGTTTCCCAACCAATTTTACTAAATCATAAAAATAACAAATAATATTTATGAGCCCGCTTGCCTGTGCCAGGCATTCTGCAGATCACTGTGTATGTATTATCTTAATGACCATATCATGCCTATGTTGCGGGGGTCCCCATTTCGCAGATAAGAAAAACAAGCCACAGCCCACCTGAGCCCTAGTGGGTCTCCATCCAAGCACAAGCTCTTTACCACCCCCATGATATGGCCTCATAAAATTTAAGCAATTTGATGGGCACCGCATGGGCTCTGTCACCACATCTAGCACGAAGAGAGAGCTGCAGTGATCAACCCTGTGAATTCAGGCAAAAGCGAAAGTATTGCTTTTGTAAAAGGGGGAACAAGCTCTGCAGGCAGCTCTGCTTTCACCGGGGAGGAGTAACCTTGAAGGAATTGTTGTCAGGCCTTCGATTATATCCTATTAGTAAATTACAGGCATGTTTTATCCTATGTTTATGGAAAACAATTCTATATAAATGAAATTGTTGGAGTTTGAATATAGTAGAGGGTTAATTAAATTTTCTTTTTGTTTTTTGTTTTTTTTTTGAGACGGAGTCTCGCTCTGTCGCCCAGGCTGGAGTGCAGCGGCGTAATCTCGGCTCACTGCAAGCTCCGCCTCCCGGGTTCACGCCATTCTCCTGCCTCAGCCTCCCGAGTAGCTGGGA
>NW_012123709.1:8332631-8372363 GCF_000951035.1 Colobus angolensis palliatus
CCCGGCTAATTTGTGTGTGTGTGTGTGTTTTTAGTAGAGACGGGGTTTCACCGTGTTAGCCAGGATGGCCTCAGTCTCCTGACCTCGTGATCCGGCCGCCTCTGCCTCCCAAAGTGTTGGGATTACAGGCATGAGCCACTGCGCCCGGCCTAATTAAATAATTTAAGGAACTCTTCCCAATTTATATTGTGGGAAATTCTAGCCTTTCTTTAACTGTATTCTCAGAATCATAACTGGAAATAGGAAACTTTATGTGGCCACAGATGTTCATTAAGAAATGCTGATTCCTGAAAGCAGATGTCTTTCCTGTTTCCCTGCCTGCCTTCGGAACTACACAGTCAAGATAATCATCTCTGTGTTACCTTGCTTATGACTCATGGGGTGAGGTGGTGGATGTTTCTGGGGGGTCTTTAAAATACACTCAACCCTTTGAGATCATCTTGGGACACCTCACCGTATTTGAGGAGTACAGAGACGGTGACCCCTTGGTGCACCACCCTCCTGGAAAGCAGGGGAAGGAAGAGACAAGCAGTTCACACTGCATCTCTGGAAATCCCACTTGGAGTCTGGGTCAACATTGCTAATATGTATGTATGTATATTTTTTAGACAGGGTCTCACCCTGTGAGACTAGGCTGGAGGACAGTGGTGTGGTCATGGCTTATTGCAGTGTCGACCTCCCTGGGTTGAGGGGATCCTCCCACCTCTGCCTCCTGAATACCTGGGACCACAGGTGCACACCCCCATGCCCAGCCAATTTTTGTATTTTTTGTAGAAACAGGGTTTCACCACTTTGGCCAAGCTTGTCTCAAATTCTTGGGCTCAAGCGATCCATCTGTCTTGGCTTCCCAAAGTGCTGGTATTAGAGGAGTGAGCCACTGTGCCAGGCCAACATTGCTAATTTTATTTAAACTTCCCTACACGTGAGAATCTAGTTAAGATGAAGAAACCTTTTTCCTTCATCTGCTTTTCCCTTTTTCCCTTTCTTCCTTTCCTTTTTCTTCCTTCCTTCCTCTCTCTCTCTCTCCCTCTCTCTCTCTCCCTTCTTTTCTTCCTTCCTTCCTCTCTTCCTTTCCTTTTTTTCCCTTTTCCTCCTTTCTCTCTTTCTTTGTCTCTCTCTTTCTCTGTCTCTCTCCTTTCTTTCCTTTCTTCCTCCCTCCTTTCCTTTCCTTTCCTTTTCTTTCCTTCCTTCCTTTCATTCTTTCTTTCCTTTCTTGTCTGTCTGTCTCGGTCTATTGCCCAGGCCAGAGTACAGTGGTATGACACTGCAGCCTCTATCTCCTGGGCTGAAACAACCCTCCCACATCAGCCTCCCATGTAGCTGGGTCTACAGGCATGTATCATCATGCCTGGCTAACTGAAAAAATTTTTTTGAAAGACAAGGTCTCACTGTGTTGCCAGACTGGTCTGGAACTCCTGGCCTCAAGTGATCCTCCCACCTAGGCCTCCCAAAGCACTGGGATTACAGGTGTGAACCACGACATTCAGCCAAGATAAGGAGATCTGATGCTGTGGCCAGGTACACGGAGCTCTCTAGAGAAGTTTGGGAAGAAGTAAATGAATCCTGCACGATGACTTCTCAGGGATTAATTTATAGACTTTTACATAAATACATATAATTAAAGGTAAAACATAAACACTATGCAGAAGGTAATAGATATGTTTGAAAGATGCAAAAACATTGGATTGAAAAATGCTTTATGACAATGTTGACATCTCAGAGAAGCTTTTCAGGATGAACAGGACTTTGTCAGATATCGTTGAAAGTATGTATGGCGTGAGAGCAGAGCTGAGAACCACATGAATGAAGACATGGAGCTGGGAATGCCAAATAATATAATTGGAACACATTGAACAGCTTTGGTTTGGTTAGTCAAATACATGTGGGAAATAGAGCTGAAATATGCCATAATAGAAAAGGCCTTAAATCCAAGGCCCCGAAGTTTGAATTTAATTGAATTTGCAATGAGAACCCATTAATAGTTTTATCTTCTTTTGTACCTTTCCCCCTTTGTTTTCAGGGGACAAGATTGCCTTATAATTTATAGAGGCTAGAGAAAACTTAACAAGCTTCAAATTTAACTCTTGATCTCCTCTATCTCTTAAAAAAATGTAATCCAACAAGATGCTTCCCCACTATTCTCTATCTCAGAAATGGCACTTCCAGCAACCCATTGTTCACCCCTTTACCTTTCCATCTGCTTCAACCCTACCTTGACTGAATCAGCAAGACCTATTTGTTACACCTGCAAAATATATCTCAGCTCTGTCCACTCTCTTGCTCCTTGGATACCACTCTAACACAAAGTGTCCTATTTTGAGAAAAGAATGGTAGTGGGAAAGACATACTTACAGTTTGGCCACAGATCCATCTACTTCAAAAGAGGTGAAGGGTAATCTCATAATAGCAGAGAAATTATAAAGTAGCTATTGCAGAGAGGACAAAACTTACAAAGAAAGGAAAAAGCATGGGAAAAATGAATGTTTTACATGATGATTTGACTGGATTTACAGAATTTGTTCTAGTTGTTTCAAGGTAAGATTTGTATTTTTTCAATAAGATAAGTCATTTAAAAAATTAGTCTTTGCATCCCAATGGACGCGATTTCCTAGATAGCCTTGGAATGGTTGTCGGAATAGCTAATAGCAGATATTCTAGATAGCTCTATAAAAACTCTTACAAAGAAACAATGTCAATAGATAGAGCTTGAAGTTAGGTACCCTGTCCTGTGATCTAGCTTCCCTGTATCATGAGAAATCCCTAGATACCTCTGAGAATGTAGGTGATTCTGACCTTGACTCAGAAAATGACCACGGGTTCCCTCAAATTGCTTTCATTTTCAGCACTGTTTTATAGTCCCCAGAGTTGTCTAGGATTTCTGCAATCTAGTTGGCAATATTGCACATGAAAAGTGTCAGATAACTAATTTCAGAGAACATTTAAGTGGTGTCTTTTGCATTTTCTGTATTTCTGACCTGACATGTTTATTGCTTTGCCTGCAGTATATGTTCTGAGATGCTAGTTTTAAATAGGCCCAATTATTGGATGGGAATTTCCCAATGTAAATAAAGATTTCCTTCCCAACCTCCTTCTTCCAAAATGCCTTACCTGTGTGTTTATAAATTCTTCCAAGATCTGTAGTATATGTCTCTCTATTTTGTGAACCTGGTGGCATGATATCTTTATGGTGAAAATTCAGTGCTTTATTAATAGGCTTTTGGACAAGAACATACCTAATTTCCAGCCATAGTCAACAGATAAAAGTGATCATGACTCAGCTCTAGCTTTGTAGAAATGACACCTTTCTTTCCCAGTGCATGCTGTAACATAGGAACCTTCAGGAGATGCCTCTTGCCTGAGTTAACTGTCTTTTGTGATGGTGAACTATGAATATTGTGGTTTCCATGTAGCCAAATCATAACTATCCAATAAGGTAGATCATTTTTAAAAAGTCAAGTCACCTCAGACTTGATTATCAAAAAGTACTCTATTACAAATTTTAGATTGTCTATCTGAAGTAAAATTATATAAAATTATTTCCCATGTGTTAATAGAGGATTAAAAGGAAGGATAGGGGAATGGGAAGCATGAAGAATAGACAGGGTCCTCCCCAACCTGGGCTTAGTTCTCATGTTGGGATGCGTGTGTCACCCTGGCCAATCACTAGGTTGGTATCTAGACAACTTGGATGCCTGAGAATTTCTGCAATGTCTTTTTCACGTTCTACTTCTGGAGTATGAATCTGAAGAGGGCTGGTGCCCTTAATTTCGTGAGGCTAATCCTCAAGTAGTTTTTGCCTCTCTTCGTCTTTGGGAGAACACAAGCAGATTACTTTACGTATCCCAGGTCAGAGACTTCTCTGGATCTCTAGAAGAAAAATGGAAGGATTTTACATTGCCCTGTTCCTCAAGAGTTGTGTAGAATGAACTAATTATTTTTGTTGGTTTGTTTATTATTTCTGGTTTTTCTTCCCCTCCCCCATTCCAACCCTGGAATTTGGACAAGCGGTAATTGACAAGGAATGTGCACAATTGATACTCAAGTGCATACATAGCACAGTGCCTGGCCCATAGCAGGAGCTCAGCAAATACGTGTTCCTGAGTAAGTCTAATTCTAAATTTCTCTTCACAGCAAGTGAGAAACAGATGGTGGTGGTGTGCAAGGAGTCCCCAAAGGAGTATCTCCAGCCTTTCAAGGACAAACTAGAGGAGTTCTTCCAAAAAGGTAGGAAGCTTTGTCAGCAGCACATACACGCGGCCCTGAAACATCCTTCATTCCATGAATCTTTTCTCTGAGGCCCATGGCCGCTTGCATCCTGGCTGACCACAGGCAGCTCTGGTGATTTCATTAGCCCATCTCTCCATGGTGGTTACATACTCACGGTAAAGTTGTCCTATAGCTTTTATGTCACCTTTCAAATCCATTTTAATATTTTAAATTCTTGAATGTTACTCTGGCTTTTATAAATTTTCTGAGGACAAACTTTTTTTGTCTTCATGGAGCTCAAGGAATTCCTCAGCCCATGTTCACCAACAAACGACATACATGTAAGGCAGATGCAGTTATGCGTTTCACATTTGTGGTCAACCTGGACAGGTGGGTGGTGATCACCCTCCTGGTTTTATGAGTGTAGCAACTTGGAAACTTGTGTTATATTTTCCATTCCTTTTCAGATAGGAAAATTAGGGCCAAATGAATGTCACCCATCAATCACTTGCTACCTATCAGCCCTCTGGGGTTGATCAGTGGAAGTGATATGCATGAGACTCCACACTTTCTTTGAAGTCTTAACAGATTTCCTTCCTTTACAGTTTTGGCATGAGTAGGGAACTTCTGTTGATCAGGGTTAGTGAACATGGAAGTAGCACGTCTTTTAGATAATTCCTGTTCTAGATGTAAAACAAAAATAAGCGTGGGCTTGTTGAAGACAGCTTATTTCCTTGCTGGAAAGCTAGAGGAAACACACATAGGAGCCTTTGAGGATATCTCAACATGCTCTTTCTATTACTGAGTAAGGCCACATGTTACCACACCATCAACAAAAGACTGTGAAGCAGGGTGAATGCATAAAGTGTGGCCAGACCAGCTTGAGAATCAGCAGGGAAATTCTCAGTCTGTGAGTCAGAGGAACTCCATTCCAGCTGCTGCTCCGTTGGTGCAGAGACCATTGCTCCCTTGTCCATGATGAAAGGTTGTCTGTATTGAAGTAGGAGAAGTCAGATTTCTCTCTCAGCCATTACAGAACCTCATATATGATGGAAGAAATGTTGTCAGGCAAAGAACCATCTTGAGAGCAAAGATACCAATACTTGTGTGCTGTGTGACTATAGGAGATGGGTTTTATAAGTGACTTATCAAAAAATGCATTGCTATGTAATTATACTATGTAAATATAACCTAAGTAGCCTGAAGAAAAGCATGAGATACTTCCTTTTGCTGACCCCAGTTAATAGTGTCTGCTGTTTACATATGTAGAATTAACTTGAAATGAGGCTCATGTGTACTTGGATTCCATCTTTATTTGTAATTGCTATTCTATTTCTAGAAAATTTTGCCATATGTATGTCAGGGTACTATCTGTCTGCATGCTGTAATGCCCTTAGAATCCTGCCTCTGCAAAGCAGCTAGCTTATATCGTGAATTTTATTTTTTTTGTTGAAAAGACATAAATATGATTAGATTTAAAACCTCGAGAATCTTCTTTGGTACCTTGGAAAAGGAATTTGCAAATCCCCATTTGGGATAATGTGTTAGCCTCTTCTCTGCTAGGGCTCCCAAGACAATTCTAGTCTCTTCAGAGAAAGGGAATTTATATGAGGGAAACTGGATCTTACGTCAGGGAAGTACGGGTATGGCCATAGTAAGCTGTTCTAAGAAAGTCCTAGAACAGTGGTTCTCAACTCTCTTGCATACTAGAATCACTTGGGAGATTTTTAAAAATCTTGATACCCAGGCCCAACTCTAGACCCATCATCAGCATCTCTCAGGGTGGGACCAGGCATCAGATTTTCTTTCTTTTTTTTTTCTTAACTCTCCAGGTAATTTCAATGTGGAACCCAGATTGACAGCCAATACTGTCTAGCTTACTTCACCTTTTAATGTGTATTCAAAGATTTATTCTGAGCCTGCCATATGTTAGGCTCTATGATAGAGACCGAGAGTACTAAGATTAATTGTATACCCCTACACCCTGTCCCGGAGTATCTTAGTGGGAAAAGATCTATAGTTGAATACAATCAGCTCCTTTTCTTCTCTTTTTCTTTCTTTTTTTTTTTTTTGAGATGGAATTTTGCTCTTATTGACCAGGCTGGAGTGCAATGGCACGATCTCGGCTCACTGCAACCTCCTCCTCCAGGGTTCAAGCGATTCTCCTGCCTCAGCCTGCCGAGTAGCTGGGATTACAGGGTGCCCACCACCACACCCGGCTAATTTTTGTATTTTTAGTAGAGATGGAGTTTCACTATGTTGGCCAGGCTGGTCTTGAACTCCTGACCTCAGACAGTCCTCCCGCCTCGGCCTCCCAAAGTGCTGGGATAACAGGCGTGAGCCGCCGAGTCCGGCCAGTCATCTCCTCTTTAACCAACAGATGAGGTAAAAGTGACATTAGAAATAACATCAAATCATGCTTAAAACAAAACCACCCAAAACAAGACATAAATTGAATGTGAAGGAAACATTACCATTCTATTTAAAAATTTAAGAATATAAAAATATATATACTATTGTAGAAATCTTAAACATTCCCAGTATTGTATGGTAGAAAAGTCTACTGTTGAAATAGCTTATGATTATTTCATTACTTAACTCATTTTGTCAAAAAAACAGTCTAGACTTGTGCTGTTCGATGTGGCAGACACTAGCCACATGCGGCTTTTGAGCAGCTGAAATGTGGCTAATCCAGACTGAGATGTCTTATAAGGGTAAAACACACATGGGGTTTTGAAGACTCAGCAGAAAAAACGTGTAAAATATTTTATTGCTGATTTTTTTATACTGATTGCATGGTAAACTGGTAACATTTTAGATATGTTAAGTAAATAAAACATGATTATTCATTTATAGGTAAGTTAATAAATATGTTAATAACCTGACAAAATATATTAGCTAAATTATATTTCTTCTACTTTTTGAGTGTGGCTACTAGAAAATCTAAATTATATTTGTGGTTCACATTATATTTCTACCAGAAGGTGCTAGTCTGGAGGCATGTTCCATAGGCTTTCCTCAGCTCATTCCTACACTCTCTTCTCATTTTCGTTCTACCTTCTCAGCTTGAATCCTAAGTTACTGGAATGCAGAATTTCACAAGCTAGCCCCCTGTCCACTCTGGGCCTGGCCCTTGTTTGGCTCTCAAGTGGGGCTACTTAACCAAAGGAGGTAACAGCATGCTACTTGATCAGGCTATTACCTCTGCGGTTCTGAAATGTATGGTTTAGGATCTGTGGTTAAGAAATACATTATAGTTCACAGCAATGTATGTATGCTATGCTATGATGTAGGGGCTGGGTTTTTGCCAAATTGCAATATATACAAATGGAATATCTTCTCGCTGCTGTTTGGAGTTCCAAATAGTAGTTCCTTTATTACATAGATATTTCACTGATTCATAGAAAATGTAGGATTTTCCATTTGCCACAAATATGCACTATTCACCATAGATAATCAAATTTCTATGACAATTGTCATACAGTTTAAGTATAGTATTTCATCTAATATGCTATTTATTGTAAGAAATACCATTATTCCATGTACTACTAAGAAAAATTGCTGCCATAAGCCACAGCATATAGACTCTTAAGATGTACCCAAATATCAGAGGCTCTAAAATATGAAAATTCTATCAATTTTGGAGTTGGTGTAATATGGTACTGTAATTAGGCATATAGAATGAGAAAGGAAGAATGCCCAACACTTTTAGGTAAGACTTTCAGCAAAGGAGATAATTTTGTTCAGACTTGAAAAAGAGCAAAATAACAATGATGACAATGATGTTAACATTTACTGAGTGCCTCTATCTGCTAGATACCATGGGGAACAAATCGCCTTTTTACTTAGTCACCATGACAGTCCTTTGAAGTGAGTACTATTACCGCCCTGCTATACAGATGAGGAAATTGAGGATTAGAAATTCTCAGCAGACAGGCTACAAAGGACATTCCAGGCAGAGGAAAACACTGCAAGTCTCAGAAGGATGAAAGACATGATGTGTTTGGAAAATGGCAAGCGACTTGGTGTGGCTAGATCACAAGGCATATGAGAAGAACCCAAGACCAAAAAAGAGATAAGAGTCACAATATGACTTGCTAAAGAATCTGAACTTTATCTGACAGGCAGCAGATAATATTGGAAAATAATGTGTACGGGAGTGACATGATGATGTTGGATTTGTTTGTATTTGTTTTGGTTTGTGCAGTTTTTTTGTGGGAGTATATCACTTTGCTTTTTGTTGTTGCTGAGAAATATAACTAACAGTAATATGCAAAAAGGTTGAACAAGTAACAGACTAATGCCATTGCAAAAGCAATGGCAAAGCCGAGGTAGGAGGATCACTTGAGGCCAGGAGTTTGAAACCAGCCTGGGCAACAAAGTGAGACCCCATCTATACAAAAAAGTGAGACCCCATCTCTACAAAAAAGTGAGACCCCATCTCTACAAAAATTAGTTGAAAGTGGTGGCATCTGTAGCCTCAGCTACTTGGGAGGCTAAGGTGGGAGGATTGCTTGAGCCCAAGAGTTCAAGGCTGCAGTGACTATGATTACACTACTGTGCTCCAGCCTTAGCAAGAGAGCAAGACGCTGTCTGTAAAACAAAACAAAGCAATGACAGTAAAAATAAGAAGGAAAAGACATAATTGTAAACAGTAAAGGGCTGTTTTAGGCATTACAGGACAGGATAATCAATTGGATGTACAAAATGAAACAGAGGAGAATAGGTAACTCCTTTTTCTTGCTTGGATAACTGGCTGGATGCTGACAAGGAAGACTAGATTTGAGATGGAAGACAGTGAGGCCGACATTAGACGTGTTAACTTTGTACATATGAGACACGCAGGTAGAGATGCTGGGCTCATGGGAGAGAACTAGGTGAGACTCTAAAGGTAGCAGTTCAAGTCATAGGAATGAATGAGATAGCCCGAAGAGAAGGGTGTACAATGAGACGATACGTGAAGTATCAGAGTATCTGAGCACAGGGTATTATATAATAAATGTAACTGAGAAAAGATACTTCTGTACTTCCACAGCACAGCTTATACAGAGCATTTTGCAAGGAAGCTAATTCTCTATTAGGAGTCTTATCACTCATAAAGTTTTAAGCAATTGTGTTCTTTATGCCTGAGAAGTCACATGCATTGTGACTCAGGATTATTTTTACATCAGCTGCAGTTCAGCTCTAAGAATCATGATGATTTAATTTTTCTTCTGTAAATCATATCCTGTTGCCACACTCAAATGGAGATGATGCATTTATCCTTATGTCTTTTATCATTCTTCCCTTCTCAGAATGCCCTTATATAGTGTTATTTGACAAAACTGTCGTACTTTTTCTTAATGAATTTCATTTTCTGAGAATTGAGTGTAATTTTAATGGCACCACTTGGTGGGGTTGCAAACTCCATGATATCCATGCCTTTTTTCTTATGTGTCTTTTTTCTTTTCCACACTAGGCTCTTGTTGAAGTTGGTTTATGGCTCAGAATAACCTTGTGCAGGCATTTTGTGAGCTCCTGCTTTCCCACCCTCAGATCAAACGTGGTCATAATGATATGGCCTTCAAAAATGTGATGCTCACATTAAAAGTCCCCATAAACATGGCAGGGATCCTATAATTAAAAGAAGGCGCAGAGCAACTGATTAGATCCCAGGTATAGATCTTGTAGGTGGTCTTTTCATGCTGTTAAATTGGTCATTTGTATTTATAGCTTTGGCAGGGAGGGCTGGAACCTAAACTGGCTCTAATCCCAGCACTCTCCCACACTTGGCCTTATCTCATTCTCCATTAATTTCACTTGGCATCCATGAATGGAGCCAAATTCTAAATGATTCTGCCTGAACCATTCTAGCCCCAGTCTGTGAAGCTATTTTCTGAGTTTCTTTGACCAACTGAGATTAGAGATACTCTTTTTTGTTTGTTTGTTTGAG
Organism: Colobus angolensis palliatus; assembly: GCF_000951035.1. Taxonomy (NCBI): domain Eukaryota; kingdom Metazoa; phylum Chordata; class Mammalia; order Primates; family Cercopithecidae; genus Colobus; species Colobus angolensis. The sequence continues at coordinate 8,342,770 of NW_012123709.1, forward strand.
GCGGAGTCTCGCTCTGTCGCCCAGGCTGGAGTGCAGTGGCCGGATCTCAGCTCACTGCAAGCTCCGCCTCCTGGGTTCCTGCCATCCTCCTGCCTCAGCCTCCCGAGTAGCTGGGACTCCAGGCGCCGCCACCTCGCCCAGTGTAGATTAGAGATATTCTTAATATGAAAAATTGTTTTAGTTTACCTGCGTAACAAGCCTTCACATGTACCCCCAAACCTAAAATGAAAGTTAAAAGAAAAACTGTTTTCTAGTAAAAAATAGATAAATTTACCAGACTTAAATAAACAAAAGCAATAATTCTGATTTTCTACATTGAATGCAAAAGGAATTATATAAACAGATGAATATTCCATGACAGTTGGGACTGTGTCTGTTTTGTCCTGTTCACTTACTTGTCCCAACGTAATATAGGCTCAGCCTGTCCCATGATAGGTGTTAATAAGTATTTGTTGAATTTATGAACAAACAACTTAAATTGTGTAAAGTACCTGGAGGCTACTTTTTCCCCCTCCTTGGGTTTTCTGTTTGAATCCTTTCAGAATTGCTGAATCGTCCCAGAATCTGGAGAGGTACATTTTTGGTCAATAATACATTTCTGTATTGTGTACATTTCTGTATTATAATCAGATCTCCTGGATATAGAATCATCTTTTATGTTGGGCATATGCATATAATCTATTCTTAGTAAATACTTTGGTCGGATTAGATTGACAAAGGCCATACTTAAATCTCTAAGTTGCAAAATAAGAGCAGGTTATTATGTAATTTCTTCACTTCAACCCCCAGAAATGTAGAAACAAAACTATCTGAATCACCATATTCAACCACTAAGGTTACAGAGATCAGGAAAGGTCAGTAATCTGAACAGTGTAAGCTGTGAGGGAAATAATTTTGCCATTCTTTACAAAGCTTGTGGAAAGAAGAAATATGGCTGGAGAACATGCATTCTGCATGAGCCAAAATGGGTTCTTGTATACCCCACTGCTACTCAAGAAAATACCAACAGTCGTGGTTCCAAAGATCATCAGATGGCCAAGAATTAAGATAATCTCTTGTGACTTCCAGATCACTTAAGTAACAGAGCAGTAATCCATGGAAGATGAAGAAAGCTATTTGGCTAGGTGTGGTGGCTCAGGCCTATAATCCCTGCACTTTGAGAGGCCAAGGCGGGCGGATCACCTGAGGTCAGGAGTTCAAAACCAGCCTGGCCAACAAGACGAAACCCCATCTCTACTAAAAATACAAAAATTAGCTGGGCATGGTGGTGTGCACCTGTAATCCCAGCTGCTCTGGAGGCTGAGACAGGAAAATTGCTTGAACCTGGGAAGCAGAAGTTACAGTGAGCCAGGATCATACCACTGCACTCCAGCCTGCGCCATAGAGTGAGACTCCTCCAGAAAAAAAAAAAAAAAAAAGCTATTTTATCAGAGATCCATTAAGTGGGCTTTTATCTAAAAGGGCTAGGGGGGATTTTTTTTTTCCAGAAATTCCTACAAAGAGCTTATGGTTTCCCCCTGAAGTCAGTGTCTAATGACCATCCAGTAATGGAGTTGTTAAATTATGGTATTTCCATACAATGGAATACTAAGCATCTGTTTAAAAAAAAAAAAAAAAGTCTATATGTATTGACCTGGAAGGATCCCGGATCCCTAATGTCTATGTTTAAGTGGATAAAAGCAAGGGTCAGAAGAGTAGTTATGTTATTATTAGGTATATTATTTATCATTCAGATAAAAGATGAAGCAAAAAATGAATGCTTCCTAACAGTGAGAACAAATAAGAACTAACCTAAGACTGACCGGGCGCGGTGGCTCACGCATGTAATCCCAGCACTTTGAGAGGCTGAGGCAGGCGGATCACGAGGTCAGGAGATCGAGACCATCCTGGCTAACACGGTGAAACCCCGTGTCTACTAAAAATAAAATCTAAAAAAAATTAGCTGGACGTGGTGGCAAGCGCCTGTAGTCCCGGCTACTTGGGAGGCTGAGGCAGGAGAATGGTGTGAACCTGGGAGGCAGAGCTTGCAGTGAGCCGAGATCGCACCACTGCACTCCAGCCTAGGCAACAGAGCAAGACTCTGTCTAAAAAAAAAAACTAACCTAAGATGGATATTCAGCTGGTCCTCACCATAACACCCATACAGGTTGCCTGTTCTGTTAGTTAATACCTAAGTTATTAGTAAATATTTAGACTATTACCCCTAAAACTAATCAAACAGGTTCATTGCTGCAGCAGGTAGAAAATAGGCAGATGAGGTTCATAGGTGTATGCAGATTTTTCATAAATTTGGGGGTTTTAACCAATGAATATCTCTTAAATATTAAACAAAATTTTTTTTTGAACAACTAACTCTCAGTACTTTGCACTTCACATTTTTCCTCCAAGATTCTGCTTCCTGTTCATTGCTTCCCCATTGTTATACCAACTGGGGTCCCTTAGCCACCCGAACCTAGAATTGGAAACCAAATGGTCTTACTCACAGCCTCATTACTTTCCTTGGGTGCTGGACCGGACAACGTAAAAGGAAATCTGAAGGTCTGTTACGGAGCCAGATCTATGAGCTAGTACCTTGGGTTTCTTCCCCGTGGCTCCCTTCTTTAACATCGCTCTGGATAGCACTATCCAGTGGAATCCTCGCAGTCAATGAGAAAATGCATGGAAATGTTTAAAGGCATTGAGAGCTCAAGACAGTCCAGTCACACACACACACACACACACGGATACACATGAATCTGCTGGAGCCCGTCAGTTCTTTCTCCTTGACTTGGATTGACTTCACTTATTTTGCTCATGGTTCCATCATCACTTCAGTTTCAGGCATCACACTTTGGTGGTGTTATTATTAGGTATGAAACATGAACCCTAATTCACATTATGGTCAAGAAGTGGTCAAGAAGAGGCCTCTAGTATGTAGGGTGTTTTACCTATTCCTCATCTTTTTTTTCTTATTGCTGTAATCCTGTTCTTTGTTTCATTTGGGATCTTGATTACACGGGTGCTTCAATGTACACTTTTATGAATATACCAAAGTGAGAGAGTAAAGATCTTCTCTCATATTACCCTGACACAGACCATCCTTTAAACCTAATCACAAACGTAGAAACAAATCTCAGTCATTTATATCTTGGGATCATTGTCAGGATCTGACCTCTTCCATGGGTATTTGCATTTTAGGCCTTAACTCTAATTTTTTTAAGAGTTTGTCTCCTGTTTTTCTGGAACTCCTGACCTCAAGTGATCCATCCGCCCCAGCCTCCCAAAGTGCTGGGATTACAGGTGTGAGCCACCGTGCCCAGCCTTGTCTCCTGCTTTTAAACGCTGTGTCAGAACGACATGCAAGTAGAAGAGAGATGGTAGTGGTTGTGTTTGGAGATAAGATACTATTTGTCAAATAAGTATCATTAACTCTTACAGGGTCTTTCCTAGAGCAGCAGCAGATATTTACACACACACACACACACACACACACACACACACCTACATCTTTCCAACCTTATGGAACCAGATTATTTGCTTGCTTTGGTAGAACAGGGGACTGTACCTTAAACTGATTTTTACGACTCCGAGTAAGGCCCTTACCTGTGTAAGAATTAAAGTGTTACTAAGGACAACCTCATGGTGGTGTTCTTGGGTAATCTCTTCATTTCCCTTTCATCATGGCAGAATCCAAGATACTCTGATGAGACTCTGGAGCTGCAGTTGCATTAGCCTCTTTCTGATGACTGGAAATGTCCCCAGGTAGAAGGAGGGGATGGAGCCAAGTCAGTCAGGCTCTTTCTTTCTATGTACAGACCTTGTTGTCCACTTGTAAATTCACCCTTTTCACATTTCATTAGTTTGTTTTGGAAGAACTGGGAGGAGACTAAGTTGCGTTTCCCCCAAAGAAGAGTTTTAGTAACCTCTGAAGTCTTAGTCATGATACTGAGCCATGTTCTGATTATCTCTTACTGTCGTGACTACGTATATACGTTTTGCTTTAAAAAGGGTTTTTAAATATAAATATCTGTTTTATTTTCTTTAAGCAATACTTTTTCCTTTTTTAAAAAATTTACTTTAAATTCTGGGATACATATGCAGAATGTGCAGGTTTGTTACATAGGGATCCGTGTGCCGTGGTGGTTTGCTGCACCTATCAACCCGTCATCTAGGTTTCAAGCCCTACATGCTTTAGGTATTTGTCCTCATGCTCTCCCTCCCCTTGCCCCCCACCCCCCAACAGGCCTCAGTGTGTGATGTCCCCCTCCCTGTGTCCATGTGTTGTCATTGTTCAACTCCCACTTATGGGTGAGAACATGCAGTGTTTGATTTTCTGTTCCTGTGTTAGTTTGCTGAGGATGATGGTTTCCAGCTTCATCCATGTCCCTGCCAAGGACATGAACTCATCCTTGTTTTTGGCTGCATACGATTCCATGGTGAATATGTGCCACATTTTCTTTATCCAGTCTGTCATCAGTGGGCATTTGGGTTGGTTCCAAGTCTTTGCTATTGTAAATAGTGCTGCAGTAAACATATGTGTGCATGCGTCTTTATAGCAGAATGATTTATAATCCTTTGGGTGTATACTTAATAATGGGATTGCTGGGTCAAATGGTATTTCTGGTTCTAGATCCTTGAGGAATTGCCACTGTCTTTCACAATGGTTGAACTAATTTGCATTCCCACCAACAGTGTAAAAGTGTTCCTATTTCTCCACATCCCCACCAGCACCTATTTTTTCTTGACTTTTTAATCGCCGTTGTGACTAGTGGGAGATGGTATCTCATTGTGGTTTTGATTTGCATTTCTCTAATGATCAGTGATGTTGACCTTGTTTTCATGTTTGCTGGTCACATAAATGTCTTCTTTTGAGAATTGTCTGTTCATCTCCTGTGCCCGCTTTTTGATGGTGTTGTTTGTTTCTTGTAAATTTGTTTAAGTTCCTTGTAGATTCTGGATACTAGGTCTCTGTCATATGGGTAGATTGCAAAAATTTTCTCCCATTCTGTAGGTTGCCTGTTCACTCTGATACTAGTTTCTTTTGTTGTGCAGAAGCTGTTTAATTAGATTAAGCAATACTTTTTTCTACATACATAAAACTTTTGTTATTTTAGTAAGAATACTTAGCGTGAATTCTACCATGTTAACAAATTCTTAAGTGTGCAATACAGTCTTCGTAACGATAGGCACAATAAAATGTTGTGTTTTTAAGTGTTCTGAATATAGGGAGAGAGCTTTGTGCTTGAAGGCAGAAGACCTAGGTTTGAACACTGGGTTCATCACTAAACCTTTCTGTGTGATTTTGCAAAGGATTTTAAGTTCTGAGGGCCTTTTTTTTCTTGTCTGTAAAATGGGAATAGTAATAAATACCTAGTACACGGTGTCATTATGAAGATGAAAGTAGATAACATAGGAAACCACCATATAAACTATAAAGCTTTAATAAATGCAATATGTTATGTTTAAGGCATTCTTATCCCACTTTGACTCTCTGTGAGAAACACCCATATACTGAACATTTTCCTCCTGAATTTTTAGTTCTGGTGTGTGGAGGGGAGGACTGGGGAGCATACTACTCGACTTGAACAGGTGCGTAGCACTTCATTTAATTTTGCAGCAATCCTTTGAAACTGATTTTTTTTCATCCCTAACTTTCCAGATAAGAAAAGTGAATCTGAGGGACGTGGTGACTTACTCAAGGTCAGGGTGAGCTCAGTCCCAGCGTCATTACTGTGCCCTGCTGCAGACTTAGAGAACCACGTAGTTTATCTGAGTCCCAGGACCCAATGGGTATATAGAAATAAGCATTTTTGTTTCACCATCTAAAGAAAAGTATCAAAATAGCAGATTTGCCTTAACCTTGGGTAATAGCTTAACCTCAAAGATTCCTTTTCTGAGGTCTTAGTAGAGGTCCTCTTTTACCTTTTCCAATGATAACAACAAAGTTTCCATTGTAATTAGTAAAGAATTGCAGTGACAAGCATTTAAGTATTTTATGGAATCAGTATTGAGCTCTGCATCTTGCATAATGGTTGTTCTCATGATAAATTGCTTCACGTAATTGTTGGCCTAGCCACCACTTTCTCTTTGGGTTCTTGACAGCTATGGCAAGGTTTTCATCAGTGATTGATCAAAGGTGCTATCACATGACTTTAATTTATACAGTTACTATCTTCTTCATAATGGAAGAGCTTAACACCTGTATTGCCTTCTGGGAGTTATTGTGCATAATACCTGTTATATAATACGTAGTTTTGTAGACAATGTCCAGTTTTGGAAAGATCTTTTCATTCTTTCAAATAATACAGGTCTGTTTCTTCTGCTGAATTCATTTGGCCTTAAATGAATTGTGGCAGCTCTAGTAGGAGCCCAGGACTAATGTATGTGGAGCAGTTAACACAGAACCTGGCACTATGTGTATCAGCCGCTGCTGCTGTTAATGTCATTTTGTCAAACTTTATCAGATGCTTCAGATAGTGGGTCTCAGAAAAGTTAACCACAGAAGTTTTACTTACCCAGTGGGGCAAATAGCAGTGGTTCCAAGTTCAAGTGGCAAATAATTATTTACTACAGAGGACGGCCATAACTTTTAGAAGGAAAGTTATGTGCATCTTTTTCATCTCCTCTAAAAATAAGCCAAAAGCAATGAATATAAGCTGGATTTCTCTAAGACCTGACACTTTCTTTTTGTTATAAGTATAATTTGAAGATAATCATGTATATAATTAGAGTAAAAGGTAAGTAGAATTAGCATAAGATTAAAAGATACCAGATATGCATGGAACTTTTATATGGGATTATATTTTTCACAATTAAAGTATTGTAAATATTTTAAAGTATAATTATAATTTCTATAGTTACATCTTGATGATATAAGGGATGTATATAATTCCATTTAAGAGGGGGGGTGTGATAGATCACACTTCATGGCTACCAGAATCAACAATATTACCACCTAGTGGCTGCTGAATTGAACTGCAAACACATGATCCTTGGGATCCACAAAGACCCTGTCTCAGTAGCTAAAAATGATGGAAAATGATAGTAAACGCCACTATAATTAACAACTTTAATGGGCCTTGATAACTGTTAATCACCGTAACACCCCAACTCTGCTTTCAAACAGATTGGGAGAATAGTGAGAATTTGCTTTTCCATTTATTGAGAAACTGTGCCTTTAAAAAGTTGTAAGCTGAGGCTAGAGAATGTGATTATTTAATTCCTTAATCCTTTTATTAATCTTCTGAATTGAGAAATAGATCTACCTTTCCCTCCCAGTTTTTTAATTTGAATTTTGATATATTTATAGCATTTTTCAGTGAAAATTAAAAATGTGTGTTTGAGTAGATCAGAACTGTTTTAAACAGATAAACTGGTTTTCTCATTATAGGAAATATGCGACATTAGTTCATGTGCTTTTATAAATTTAGCAAAACCTGAGTGCTCAACTTCTAGAAGTGAGATGCCAGTCCTGATAGCTCATCCTTACTCCATCTCAGAGTCAGGCATCGAGACCTTTGCTATTTACTACTTTCCCTTTCATCTTAGCATCCACCAACTTGTTGACATTGAAATTATTCATTGAAATAACCAAACCATCTGCCCACTGAGCTCATTGCACCATCCCATTTCCTTGCTGAAATAAATAAAATGTGGCGTGAGTAATTGTAATATAGTAATTCCAGGGGAGCATAATATGTTCAAGTAGGTAATATAGAAAACCACTAAAAAGTCTATTTGAAATTGCTCTTCTTCCCAGGAGGGCACTGTTCTCTCTTTAATACATTCCCTTTGGCTTCATGATTCTAGGATTAAGCCTAATTGCTAACATAATATATGTGCGTGATCGTTGCTTTCTTTAACTTAAGCTTCCTCTGGCATTGGTTTCTAGCTTGTAGTCATGACTGTGGCATTAATTGTAATTGGTCTGAGCTTCATGCGAAATAGGTTCCAGCGTGTTGACAGCAATTAATGGAGCTCGATAGTCCTGGGTAAGATTCAAGGGGTGGGTTTTGCATCTCTTTCAAATTGTTTTCTCATTGTTTCTGTTGTAGTCTCCTGGGAGACTATAATAAACAGAGCCTGGCTTTAGAATTGCACAAACCTGAGTTCAAATCTCTCCCCTACCTTTCTTTCTTTCTTTGTTTCTTTCTTTCTTTCTTTCTTTCTTTCTTTCTTTTTCTTTCTTTCTTTCTTTCTTTCTTTTCTTTCGTTTCTTTCTTTTCTTTTCTTTCTTTTCTTTCTTTCTTTCTTTTTCTTTTTGAGACAGTTTCGCTCTAGTTGCCCAGGCTGGAGTGCAATGGCGTGATCTCAGCTCACCACAACCTCTGCTTCCTGAGTTCAAGGGATTCTCCTGCCTCAGCCCCCCAAGTAGCTGGGATTACAGGCATGTGCCACCACACCTGGCTAATTTTTTGTATTTTTAGTAGAGCTGGGGTTTCTCCATGTTGGCCGGAATGGTCCTGATCTCCTGACCTCAGGTGATCTGCCTGCCTCGGCCTCTCAAAGTGCTAGAATTACAGGCGCGAGCCACCATGCCCAGCCTTCTCCCTTACCTTTCTGAGCTTGGAAAACTTACTTCCTCAAAAAAAAAAAAAAAAAGCTGAGGTTCCCTCATCTCAAAGAGAGAGGTAGTAATACTACCACCATAAGGTTATTGTGGTCATGAAACTGGCTATAAAAAATGTCAGCCAGTTGACTATGGGTCTTTCTTTCATACTGGAACAGATAAACTTCTACAAATTGTTACGTATTATTAGTTTAGGACTTTCTACGTTTTAGGCACTGTGCTGCATGTTATGAATGCAATGATGAGCAAAATGAACACAGTCTTTGCCTCTGGAACTTATATTTGCCAGTGGATATTTGATAATTATAGCCAATTGGCAATAGGAATCCAGGTGCATAACCACCTCAAAACTTAGTAGGCTAAAACAGTGTATGCCTATCTCTCACAGTTGAGTGAGTTGACTAGATTTAACTGGCTGGTTCTTGCTTCAGGTCTCCTGTGAAGTTGGATTTAGATTATGGCTGGCATTGAAATCATCTGTAGGCTGCAGCTTCTCGGCTCAGCTGGATGGAGGGTGGGGCTTGGCTGGGCATCTCTGAGAGCCCACGCTGTCACTCCACATGGCTTGCACTTTCTCATAGCATGGTGGTCTCACGGTAGTTAGCCTTCTTACATAGTTACTGGCTTTTTCCTGAGCACATGTTCCAAGGAAAAGAAATTAGAAATTGCCTATCCTCTCAAACACTGGGAATGAAACATCACGTCACTGTTGCTCAGAGAAGTCACAGTCCAGCCCGGTTTTAAGGGAGTGAAGCAATAGACACCACCTCTCAACTGGAGAACAGCACAAACATGCAGGGAAGGAAAAAGCTGATGATGGACATCTCGGAGACGAGCTACCACGGTGTCTAATTGATTGTTCCTCAGATTTGTGTCTCTTGATATCTGGACTCTTAACTAGTAGGCTCTGGCTTTTACTTGACTTAGTCCATCAAGATTTACAAAACTGACCATTTGTGCTTGCCCTAGGAAAATGGATTGGTATAATCTTTAAGCGTCAGATAAATAGCAAAACACAAATCTCTTCTGGTTCTCATAACTCCTCCAGGATGGATGATATTTCCAGGAAACAGGATTTTCACATTCTCCTTAATCACGCTCTGTGTTACTACACAGAAGGAAATATACAGCTTCATAAATAGTAGCCTCACGAACCCAGTTCCACATGTTACACACCTAGTGTAGCACACAAGAACCATCACCTCAGCCAGAATGTATTTCCTAGGACTTTAATATAAAGTCCAATTTGCTGCAGTTTTCTACTCCGCTTCTTCTGAGATGGAGCGATGGAATGTGTAGAAATAGTTAAAAGCCATTTCTAAATCACATTGAAAATAATTTTTTTCAATTAGTTTATCTACCAATGTTATGTTCCCAAAATATAGATAAGAAACCAGAATCTGGAATTTATTTTAAAGTTCATGAGTTTTGATTACATGTCCCAGGTGGATCAATTTGAAATACAAGCCTTACTTCAATGAAATGATTCCCTTGGATCTATGAGACTTCTCCAGGGACACACTGCATATACTCTGAGATTAAAACACTATGTGTTTGTCTCTCTGTATTTCTCAAACATATTAAATGGACAACATCCAAGAGGCATCTAAGAAGGAATAAGCTAGAAAAGTAGCCTGTATTGTTTCCCACGAACTGTGATGCTCCAAGCCAAGATCAATGAGCTGTCAGAAAAAGTGGGGGAGAAGTTCCAAGCAAAAATATCTAAAGCAATAGCCAAGGGGATAAAGAAACCACTGGCTGGATAAATGGTGATAAATGCCGGTGGTTTGTTTGTTTTTAAATTTTGTTTCTGTGTGTAAGTCCCTCTTTCTGTGTAATACAAACTTTTGTACTGTGTGACACTCCTGTGTCTGTCTTCCAAAGACTGGGGAGGGTGGAATGAGCCATTATCTGTTCTTCTTTAAACAACTCTTTCTCCCACTGTTTAGAATTGAACCAGTGTGTGCACGTTTTCTTTTCGGTATTTCAGTTGTCCACAGTTACAGTCCACTCAATGTTCTGTACGAATGGGGCATGGTGACCCACTGGCACAGCTTTCTGTCATGTTTGTACTGTTTCCATACCCTCCCCTCCCGCCTGGACACCTGCGCTAATCATCCGAGGACTACCTCCTGCCCACATGACTGCCTTTCCCTGGGATCTTTGCCTCCTTGGCGCCGAACGAAACAGCCAAGCTTCTGAGATCCCTGGAACTTGCCTGTGGGTGGAATCCCACACGCTCTAAAATGCCTTTCACACAGCTCCTCTGTTTTTGAAGCAAAGCGGTTTTAGTCATTTGTACGCAGTTATGTGCAGAGATGAGAGGTTTTAGCCATGCTGTTAGGTCTTCAGTAGTATCTTGAATGTGCTGATACCAGGTGATGACAATCTTCTGGTAGTGAGATGGGAAAATAGAGCTGCCTGGAGCTAGATATTCAAATAATATCATAGCATGGCTCGTCCTGAGAATATGATCATCCTGGAAGTGACAGTCCTCACTCCTGTCCAGAAGAAAAGCCATTTCTTCCCCCAGCTTCCTCTGCCCTCTCACCACCACAGCCCCTTCGGTCTGGTTAAATCTGAGCCACACGGATGCTCACTAAGGGCTAAAACACAGCAGTGGCAAGAGGAGGCCAAGTTAATGGGTGAACAGCGCCCTAGACTGGGAGTGCCGAGTTTGCCCACAGACCTCAAGCTGCCCCCACCCCATTCCGGTTTGGAGTTCAGGGCTGCAGCTCTGCTCCCAGGCAGGATTCATTCTTCTTAGTTTCTCATGTGGCTAATACGTGGCTCCGCAAATGCTCACAGGGAAAAATCGGAAATTGGTCTTACTGACTTAGCAACATAGGTCTCCCTCCCATTAAGTATACGGTTCTTCAGTGTTCCTATCGTTAGTTCTGGATAATTGTAAGCAAATTAACAAGGATTTTTAAAATTGTTGTTTCCCACTTCATGACTGAGCTGCTGCCATCAGCGCCACACCTGTGAGCTAAGCAGTAGGGCAGCTGATTTTTTGTTTAAACCTAATCTTATTTTGAGGAGAAATAGGTTCTCAAGAGAGTCTTCTCTCTCAGTCCTACTTCCAGGACACTGATAGGTGCGAGCCGTTATTGATTTCCACAGCCTGCCAAGAGTATAAATGAGAAGTCTGAGTCTCTTGTCTCAAGAAGCCAAGCTTCTGATGTAGGCAAATAAAAGAAACTATGCTTGGAGTAGCTCATCATCATTAACAACCATAAGCATTTCCTGGCTAATGGCTCTTCACATGTAAAGAGTCCTGCTGTGGAACCAGGGGCTTCAAGTCCCTTGTGCTCAAGTTGTTTACAGTCCGGTCTACGAGACAAGGAGAACACTAACACGGGAACCAGTGTAGCAAATGCCAAGCATCCAGTGAAGTCCAAAAGGGCTAGAAGTTCACCTGAACACAATTGTCCTTGCTGCCAAGGCCTGGAGGTTGGGTTGGTGCTGATGCTCCCTGGTTGAGGCTTTTATTTTTTATTTTATTTTATTTAGACAGAGTTGCAGTGGCACGATCTCCGCTCATTGCAAGCTCCGCCTCCCAGGTGCACGCCATTCTCCTGCCTCAGCCTCCCAAGTAGCTGGGACTGCAGGCGCCTGCCACTGTGCCCAGCTAATTTTTTGTATTTTTAGTAGAGACGGGGTTTCACCACATTAGCCAGGATGGTCTCGATCTCCCGACCTCATGATCCGCCCGTCTCGGCCTCACAAAGTGCTGGGATTACAGGTGTGAGCCACCGCGCCTGGCCTATTGAGACTTTTATGTGAGTGGCTCAAAATGTCCTGTCCTTGGGGAGAGGGGTTCCAGTTCTGCTGGGAGGGGGTGGGCAGGGCACAGAAAGCGGTAGACCTGAAGCTGCCTATGGGAAGCCAGCCACTTGAACCCATCTTTGCTTGGCTTGCCAGTCCTTGGCTTTGATCTGGAGGCACTTTCCCATGAGAGTTCTTCCTAGTCCTCCTCTGTCCCATGTGACAGGCTCCTCCCAGTTTGGTCCTGTTTCAAAGGAAATGAACTGTTTGTCCAGTCACCATCTCTGGGCTGTGTAGACAAGCAGATGGGCAATTAGTGGCTGTATCAGGGCCTTGGAGTGCTGCTCTGCTTGCACAAATGGAGACTCATCCCTCATCTTCTGGACTATCGTCGTGCAAGCATGAGATAATGGGGACTGCTTGGCTCTCGAGATTTCTTCATGTTGTTTAGATTTCAGTCTTCGTGTCACAATCCTATTGTTCAAGCGTTTTGGCAAGAGCCACCACCATTCAGCTCATTTGGGAGAAAAAATAGTAATTTGGATTCTGTTGCCTTTATTTTTTTCTTATTAAACCATTTTTTAACGAGCAGGAAGTAGGACCAAGGCATAGAGATCTGTAGGGTAATATCTTTCCTTAATTAGCCAAATGCTGACAACAGAGGTCACCCAGTTGCAGGAGATTTTTGCCCTCCCCCTTGAAGCGGGCATGTGTGTTGTACACTCAGGCTGGAGGCCAGGAGAGGACAGAGCCTGCGGTCAGGTCACTGGTAACCCCACGGCTGCTGCTATTTGTGTTTACTTGAGCATTTCACCACACCTGGTATGTGTTCCTCGTAGATCCAAAATGCAGAGAGGCTCCCCCCAATCTGCCATTTGTCTCCTCTTGAGATGCACGGAAATCAGGCACCAGTCGCTCAGTCCTCAGCATAAGGCAATGGCCCTGTGTTTCCTTTGCTCTTTTTCCATACATTGGCATCACCTCCTCTGATTTTTTGTCTTTCCCCCCTTCTGCTTTTAATTTTTTCTCTCTCACCTCGGTTTGAGCCTCTGCCTTCTTTCATAGCTTTCTGTTTTCTCTCAGCGTCTCCTCCACCCCCTTATGTTTTTGGTTTCTTGTGACTCGCTCTCCAGATTCCTTCATATTCAGGAATCATTGTCTTTGTCCAGCATCGTTGTGAACATGCCGGCCTTTTATTGTGGTTATTCATCCCTTTTCCCCTTGCCTTCATTCCTCCCTGAGCCCTCCACCTCAGCCTCCTAAAACCTTTGAAGTTCTTCAGACTGGAAGTGTCTCTGGATCGTGCTACATAAATGAGGCAACAGCACTTGGGATCCTTTCAGCAGGAGGACTGTGGAAGTGACATTCTTTCTCCCATTTTGCCCTAGGATGGGAATCTGTTGAAGGGCAGGGAATTAACAGAGAGCACATCCCATTTTCTGTAACCGATCACTACTATTCTTTTTCAGTTGTTCATTCAGCATTTGTAAGTTATCTACAATATGTGAGACTCTGAGGAAAAAAAGAATCAGACAGTGTTCTAGTCTCAAAGACCCGCTATGTCTGACACAAAATCTTACTCTGCCTTTCAGAAACATTAGATATAGCTGATCAAATGATGGGTTGAAAACTCCTTTTCCTTGCTTTAGGCCCTAACCCTCTTTTGTCTTCTCTCTACTTCGTGGGCATTCCTCCATCTTCTAGGCTGGTTCTTCATCTTCCCGATCTCTAAACACAAGAGGGCTTCAGGACTCAGTCCATGAACCCCTTGCCTTATCACTGGGATTGCTGAGGTGCGTAGAGCCTTGAGACTTTCTGATGGATTAAGCGTATAGTAAAGAAACTGAGGGAGACAAGAGAAGTCACTGTCGCCAGAGTTAGAGTCACTGCCACTGCCACCCCCGGGAGCCACCAGAACCCTTATGTCACCACCGCCACCACCCAGATCCCTGCACCATCACCCCCGGGAGCCACCAGAACCCTTATGTCCTCACCGCCACCACCCAGATCCCTGCACTACCACCCCCGGGAGCCGCCAGAACCCTTATGTCACCAGAGCCACGCAGATCCCTGCACCATGACATCGGAGAAGACCTTCAGGCCGCACCGCACCTTCGAACAAAGAGTAGAAGTCCGACTTCTCCGAGAGCAGCATCCACCCAAAATCCCGGTGGTAACAGAACCATGCAAGGGTTCGAGAAGCAGCTTCCTGCCCTGGATAAAGCGCTGTTCCTTGTCCCGGACCACATCAACCTGAGTGAGCTCATCAGGATCATTAGAAGGCGCCTACAGCTCAGCGCTAATCCAGCCTTCCTCCTGGTAGTGAACAGACAGCATGGTGAGCGTTTCCACACCAGTCTCGGAGGTGTAGGAGAGTGAGAAGGATGAAGATGGGATTCCTGTGCATGGTGTGTGTCTCCCAGGAGACGTTTGGAATGAAATTGTCAGTGTAAAACTAAAAAAAAAAAAAAAGCATCTATTTTAGAATTTTTAAACCCTTACCAAGGAAAAACTAAAGGGATGTTACCCACTGAGGCGGATCCGTTCATCTAATCGGAGGTCATCGAACAGTAGTGCTCCCACCGAGGAGCGTCAGGAAGCTGTGTTTGTATTTCAAGCGGAAAACTGGGCTCCGAGTGAGCACGTTCAGCTTTGGAAACGATATTACTTAACATAGGCTAGCTTGGTTTTAGATTTTGAAAGTTTAAAAATAAAAGACTTTGCATTCTAAAAAAGAAAAACCAGACAAAGAGACTGAAGGAGATGTATGCTCAAGCCATGGGTGTATCTTGTTCTTCACCGAACAAGGGGAAAGTTTTACGTTCATTTACATCCGTTTTACAAGTTTGTAAGACATATACAGCTTAGGGAGAAAAATATGAAGGCCTCTGTTCTGGGGAGAAAGCATGCAGGCATTTGTAGTACTGAGACTAAAAGTAACGGGAGAAAGAGTTGCTGAGGTAAAGCTAAGTTAGAATATGAATTACTGTTACTGTAAATGACACTTAATAGAACCTGTGAAAAAGGAGAAAATGTGAACTGTACTGTCCTCCTAAATAAAAGTAAATTAAAAGAACAATGTAGGCCAGGTGCAGCGGCTCACACCTGTAATCCCAGGACTTTGGGGGGCTAAAGTGGGAGGATCACTTGAGGTCAGGAGTTCAAGACCAGCCTGGGCAACAGAGGGAGGCCACATCCTACAAAAAAATTTTTTTAAATTAGCTGGGCATGGCAGCATGCACCGATAGTCCCAGCTGGGCATGGCAGCATGCACCGATAGTCCCAGCTGGGCATGGCGGCATGCACCGATAGTCCCAGCTGGGCATGGCGGCATGCACCGATAGTCCCAGCTGGGCATGGCGGCATGCACCGATAGTCCCAGGTACAGAGAGGCCGAGGTGGGAGGAACACGTGAGCCCAGAAGATTGAGGCTGCAGTGAGCCACGATCATGCCACTGCACTCCGGCCTGGGTAACAGAGTGAGAACCTGTCTCAAAAAAGAAAAGAAAAGAAAGAAAGAAAAAGAAGAACAGCGTGAAAGATAATGCATGAAAAGCTCTTTGGTTCTTATTTTCATGACTTTAGAAGCTTCACTTTTTCTGCCTTCCCATTTTGTACCTCACAGACATTTACCACTGGGAATCTTCCTCCTCTGGGTCCCAATGTCATTTGAACACCAAAGTTACACTTAAGAGGGAAAGGTTGTCAACTCAGGGGGATTGCAATAGAATTCCCTTGGAATTACCCATAACATCTATTTGAAAACAAACCCTTCCAAACCATCACATCATGGAAATCACAGTCCATGGTGAGAAAACTGCCAAGTTTTTGAGGTTGCAACTTGGAACACACACCAAAAAAATGTGTCTTCATCTCCAAGCATCTTTGGTTTGGAAATTGGGATAATAGGGCATCTGATCAGGCTTTCTCAAAAAGATATCCAGTATATTCCCCACTTCCGGTGACAGAAACCTGGTTGGTGGTCTAAGCCAGGAAGAAAAAGATATTTCAGTTTGGAAGAGGAAAATAATTCTAAGTTTATTTTTTTAGAGCCACGATTTAGAAGAAATAATAAACAAAATAAGGGATGTCTCTTATTTAAAATCAGTTGTCGTTTTATCTGAATAGTCTGCTTTGCCTTGCTCATGAGTATCTGTGGTTATGTGGTCAGGCCTGACACGTATCCCAGCCAGGCTGGGTGACATTCCTGTGCCCTGCCCTCTTCTCCGGCTCTCCCGAATCCTGGGCCTGCTCGCCAGCAGCCTTGTGCTTTTAGGAAGAAAGGGTCTGGATTTTGTGATGTTGCTCTGCTTCCAAACAAACCCAAACTAATTCAAATTCACAAACTCTAACAAAGGTGATGCCTTCCCTCTGAGAGTGTCCAAAGCCACAAAGCCAACCGCATGGCAGTTTGGGAATGGCAAAACTTTTTTTTTTTTATTTTTTTATTATACTTTAAGTCCTAGGGTACATGTGCATAACGTCCAGGTTTGTTATATATGTATACTTGTGCCATGTTGTTGTGCTGCACCCATCAACTCGTCAGCGCCTGTCAACTCATCATTTACATCAGGCATAACTCCCAATGCAATCCCTCCCCCTCCCCCCTCCCCATGATAGGCCCCGGTGTGTGATGTTCCCCTTCCCGAGTACAAGCGATCTCATTGTTCAGTTCCCACCTATGAGTGAGAACATGCGGTGTTTGGTTTTCTGTTCTTGCGATAGTTTGCTGAGAATGATGGTTTCCAGCTGCATCCATGTCCCTACAAAGGACACAAACTCATCCTTTTTTATGGCTGCATAGTATTCCATGGTGTATATGTGCCACATTTTCTTAATCCAGTCTGTCACTGATGGACATTTGGGTTGATTCCAAGTCTTTGCTATTGTGAATAGTGCCGCAATAAACATACGTGTGCATGTGTCTTTATAGCAGCATGATTTATAATCCTTTGGGTATATACCCAGTAATGGGATGGCTGGGTCATATGGTACTTCTAGTTCTAGATCCTTGAGGAATCGCCGTACTGTTTTCCATAATGGTTGAACTAGTTTACAGTCCCACCAACAGTGTAAAAGTGTTCCTATTTCTCCACATCCTCTCGAGCACCGGTTGTTTCCTGACTTTTTAATGATTGCCATTCTAACTGGAGTGAGATGGTATCTCACTGTGGTTTTGATTTGCAGGGAATGGCAAAACTTTTAAAAGTTTTTGGTTTCATAATGTTAGCATTTTGAAGGATTTAAATGAATAAAAGCCTTAGATTTCTCTGTGTGGTGAGTATGAAGCACCCGTTCTAAAATTAACCAAGGTGATCAGAGGTAACTAGGGCTTCTCCTAAACAGTGATTCTGTTTTCAAGATCAGTTGAAATCAGAAAAAGATGGAAACGTATTTGTTCAACGAAAGTGCTACCTAGATTACCTACCTTTACTTTCTCACTTTGTGATGCTGCTGCCAATAGTAACGGTGGGAGTAAGAGAGGACTAAAAGAGAGATGAGTTTCAGCCACATTTGGAGAAAGGAAGAACTAGATGAACAGGGCTTGGGTGATGGCAGTCAGTTTCTTTATTTGGAGGACTATTAATAGTCTTGATTTAGCGCTTGGGCTTCTGTTTTCTGTCTTTTGTTTGTGTTTTATCTGATTTTTTCCTCCTTGAGGCAGCTTGAAATGAAAGGGCAAGGGAACAGAGCTAACATAGGGTGGAAATACGTTTATATGTAAGTAAGGTCTTACTTCCTCAATTTGCTACTACTGAAGCCCAGGGAGACCAAGTTCTATTCCACACACCATGTGAGAGGAAGAGGTTGACTGAGATGAGTTAGGCAGCGTTATCAGCTTGTTGGTCAAGGGATGTAGGATCCTGAGATGGATTCAATATCTTGGTTGATGTTAACATAAATATAACTTTTAATTTTTTTCTGAAGAACCAGACAGAAGTTTAAGAAAAGAGAGTTTACCATCCAAGAATTTAATTTGCTTTTCATTAGAGTATGACAGAACAGGCATGCTAGGGTCCAGGCTCAACTAACCCGAGTTGGTGAAAGGAAACAACTGAATTAGAAAGAAATGCCAGAAGGTTCTGAGAATTAGAAAAAAGATGAGAAGGGTCAGGGTGAAGATGGCAAAGAGTGATGGTTCTCAAAATCCTGCTGTAGCGTGAGAAGTAGCTGCCTTTTAGTGTAAGGTCTGGGCTTATGGAGGAACCCAAGAAAGTAAGAATGGAGTCAGCAAATTCACACTTAAATGAATATGCCCACATTCGTTTGCCCTATTGTTTCCAGAAGTTGAAATTGAGGCCTTTAATACGTTTAAACCCTTAGATCATTTGCTAAGAGTTCAGGGGAAAAAAGCAGCTGGTTCATCTCTGGTATTTTCATATAGGTTTTCTTCATAGAAGTTACTCGTAAGTGGTATTTTCAGTGGAGACCTTCAGAAAAAAAGACGCTTGGATATCTCATCAGGTTGCAGAGAAATCTTCAGACTTGTTAACCCTTTTAACTCAGCTAAAAGTCCATTAAACCATAAAACAAAGTCCATGACACTTTTGGGCCAGGGACTTGAGTGAGTGACTGCTCCCGTGGATGTTACTCATCTCCTATACAGACTAATTTCGGGGCTGATTGGCTGATGGGGGTCAGAAGGCTCACTTCCTCTGTGCTTGGCTCCTGGGGCTGTTTGGATGCTAGTTGGCTTTCTGTGGGTCTTCTCCCATATCAACAGAGGATACACCCCACTTCTCCAGATGAGTCCCTTATAAAACAGCTGCTGTTTCACAACACATTCCCTTAACCCAAGCCCTTTCCTCCCTATCAGTTACACTAATTGAAGATGAAATCCATTTCCCCCCAACTCCCCATTACGTATTTTCTACTTATCCTCTAAGAAAAGAATTACAGGTTAGGATTACTCTAGAAGTGGTAGCAGTCAGTAGAGGAATGGCATCCTAAAATATGACCATTAGAGACAAGAAGAAATTAGAACGCTAGCATGCAGTGGGCATTTAATAAACAACTGCTGGGAGTGGTGGCGGTGGAGAAGAGCAGCGCAGAGGAGGAAGGGAGAGAGGAGGAGTTGTAACACTTTAGAAGGAGCTAACACTTTAGAAGAAGGACAAAATTGTGGCAAAAAAAAGTCTGTCCCTTGCTTTTCTCCCATTGACAAATCGAAGACTGATGTTTACCCTACCTCCCACCTCTCACAATAAACATTAGAAAGCAACATATTTAGGTAACCTGGGGTCATAAAGGAGAGTTGAAATAGAAGCTTCAGCAAATAGCCCCCATATCATCAGGCCTTGAATTACCAGCAATTCCAAACACTACCTGAGTCTCCATCTCAAAAAGCTCTTCCCTCTGCTGGCTGGAGTGCAGTGACGCGATCTCGGCTCACTGCAACCTCCACTTCCTGGGTTCAGGCGATTCCCCTGCCTCAGCCTCCCAAGTAGCTGGGATTACAGGCACATGCCACCACGTCTGGCTAATTTTTTGTATTTTAGTAGAGACGGGGTTTCACCACGTTGGCCAAGATGATCTCGATCTCTTGACCTCGTGATCTGCCCGCCTTTGCCTCCCAAAGTGCTGGGATTATAGGCATGAGCCACGCCCGGCCCCCTCTGCTTTGAAAATACTTGCAGCATCATCTCCACAGGCAATACACTGAAACCCCTCTCCACACGGAAGCACAGTTGTCTGTGAAGAAAAATTCGGGAAGCCATAGAGGAACAATAGTTCCTTTGCAAATTACAGCTTCATCAGAAGAAAAGTTGAGGCAGGCATATAGTATTTTATTTTATACACCACAGACAGACCACCAACCCCTAGACTTGGAATTCAGAATTAACAAAAGCAGTACATCCACTGGGCTTTGAGAAGGGTCAATGTTTTTTCATATGTCTTCTCTGCTGCCATTATTTGCATAACAAATCGCTGCGAAATGCATTCGTGTCAGATGTTGGAAATAAACTCTTTGGGGTATTGCTATTTTTAAACAACCCATAGTTATATGGATGTTTTTAAAACATTCAAAGCCTGAGTTTGTGCTTCAAATCATAAGTGGTCGCAGGAACTCTATATTGTTGGTCTGGTGCTGACCTGTGGAGCAGAGTCTGAAGTCCCTCAGAAATGATGATGTTTTAAAGAGTTAACAAAAGTTCACATTGGCTGTAGATTAAAGCCCTGTATTTCTAGGTAGGTACACAGAAATCCCTGGTGCCAGTTTTTACCTCCACTTTGGAGAGCATTGAACTTTCCTTGCAAGTATTCAAAATACTTCCCCACCAAAAGATTTTACTTACTGACACTGGGAACAAGAATCCCCACCCACATTCTTCATCCTTAAGAATCAGAAGTTAGGAGAGAGAGAAAAAAAAAAAAAAAAGACTGAATTCTTTGAGATTATTTGCATGAGTGGATTATTTGTGTCAGTCTGTGAGAGGTTGTCTTCATAGTCTCTAGTCTGCTTGTCCAAGCTTACTGTTCCCACAGAAGATTTTTCCTGCCGTCTAGGGAGTCTCATGATTGCCTTCCTGGACCTATGCAATACCAGCCTTCCCACCCCGGCACACACTGTCTTCCCCTGCAGCCTCTGCAAGCCCTGGCTCCTGGGGCTCCTTGAGCTTGGACTGCCTGCTCCACTTCCCGTGTTCTAGGCAAACAACAAACACCCTTCAAAACTGCCATCGAGCCCCACCTATTTTATGAAAACTTCCCAAGCTTCCATGATACATGCGTTACATTATTAACAATAGTATTAGCCGGGTGCCTGTATTCCCAGCTACTTGGGAGGCTGAGACAGGAGAATCACTTGAATCCAGGAGGTGGAGGTTGCAGTAGCTGAGATTGCACCACTGCACTCCAGCCTGGGCGACACAGCGAGACCCTGTCTCAAAAAAA
The DNA here is from genome assembly GCF_000951035.1 of Colobus angolensis palliatus. Lineage (NCBI taxonomy): Eukaryota > Metazoa > Chordata > Mammalia > Primates > Cercopithecidae > Colobus > Colobus angolensis. The sequence continues at coordinate 8,363,981 of NW_012123709.1, forward strand.
AAAAAAGTGAAAATAATATTAACTAACATTTATTTAATACTCAGCCAAGTTTGGTGTTAAGTAATATCTTGTTTCTCATTGAAAAAACAACCCTTGAGGAAAGCACTATTATTATCTCCATTTACAAAGGAGGAAATTGAACTCAGATGAGCTAGATCTATGTGATTTAAAGGAGGACCTTAGTGAGGACAGGTTAAGAATCCAGCATGGGGGTTTGGTGCCTTGGACTAAAGTGGTTGAGTAAGTGGCAGGAGATTATAGTGGTGAGGGGTATTTAGAGGGTACAAACCACTAGACTTCTTGGTGGCTTGGATCCTGCCCTCCAGATCTGAAAGGTTACACTTCATCCCATCTTTAGATGTTATTTGCACTGTTTGAACACTCCCCAGGGCCCTTGCTGCTCCCACCCCTAACTGATCTCCACCTTTCTTCATATCTGAGTTCGTATGACGGCGTCTCCTCAGACAGGGAGGGCTTTTCTTACATATACTCCTGGGAAAATTAGGTTTCTGCTCTTAATAATGTAACTGCCCCTCTTTCTGTTACCTCTGTGGCACTTCTCTGAATTTTTAAATATTTGAGAAATTACTTAGCTGATACGAGAGGGAAGATGTCTGTTTCACTCACTTTATTTATAGTATCCTCTCTACTTACGATGCAGTGGTACTCAGTGAAATACAGGTTGAATCTGTCCAAAAAAAGAAAGGAGCATTTAAAGGAGTTCCTCCTCATTTAGATCATAAATGGAATGAAATTCCATCATAAAACGAGATTCATCTAGAGGTGAAAACGAGTTAAAAAGGAAAATGAAACCATTTCAACCACTATCTCACCAAAAGAACAACTCCAAAAATGTGATCTGGGGAAAAACAATCAACAAACTAATGAAGAATAGAAGACAATGAGCCAGGAGTGACTATCCCTTACAATAGGGATGATTATTTTTAAAAATCTGTCTTTATCTAATGGTCAGTGGCACTCAGTTATATGGCCAGACACAAGAATTAAAAGATTTTAATCTCCTGTCACTTATTAGTTCATATCAAGTAATTTTATTTACTTTTTTATTTACTTGTTTTTTTACTTTATTTTATTTTTGGTCTTTGGCCTTCCATATCCCCCAAATTTTGGATAGCCTGAATGTGGGATGATCCTGTATTACAGTTCAGAGAAGTGAATTTCCCTTCACCAGTCCATTTGCTTTTAAAAATAAAGAAGACATGGCCGGGCGCGGTGGCTCAAGCCTGTAATCCCAGCACTTTGGGAGGCTGAGACGGGCGGATCACAAGGTCAGGAGATCGAGACCATCCTGGCTAACACAGTGAAACCCCGTCTCTACTAAAAAATACAAAAAACTAGCCGGGCGAGGTGGCGGGCGCCTGTAGTCCCAGCTACTTGGGAGGCGGAGGCAGGAGAATGGCGTAAACCCGGGAGGCGGAGCTTGCAGTGAGCTGAGGTCAGGCCACTGCACTCCAGCCTGGGCGAGAGAGCGAGACTCCGTCTCAAAAAAATAAAAAAATAAAAAAAAAATAAAGAAGACATTAAAATGAGTTGCAGATAAAAGTAATCCTTATTTAGTTATTTTGCTTTCTCAACCAGCATAAGGTCTCTACATAAGGACAACATTTGGATTCTGTATCTCCTAACTCTGCCGCATGGGACAAATGCATCCCCCCTCATTTCTGTGTGGGTATTTGCCTAAATCTTGTCTCCCTTCCCACTACGGAAGTCTCACACCTTGGAGAGTTCTATCTGGATATAGACCATGGTTATATATGCCGGTAACGAAATAGTTGTGACTATTTTCATCACTCACGAATCTCACCCTTTAAACAGATAAGAGTGATTTACATGGATTGGCGGGAGTCAGAGAATCCTTATTGCTTTTGTAAGCTGAGACAATATGCCAAAGTCCATACCAACACCAAATAAGGTATCTTGGAATGTGATTGCATCCATATGCTTTCAGCTAATGCAGTATAGGCACAGAGAACCAAGTTTAGGAAACTGGCCCCAAAGGAAGGCACGGGCTGTTGATTTGATTCCCACCATTCTACTCCAGCAGCCACATAGAGAGCCCTTCATATTAATTTTAATGTAAATTGGAGGAAATCTTTCAATCTTTGAAAACTATCCTTCACCTCCCTATCCTGGGGACCTGTGTTATGCACCAGCTAGAAACACTAGCAGCTGGAAGTAGAAGATGGCTTGTCTGGTCCTCCTGGTCGCATGCGTCTAAAGAGCTGTAAGGTTGACACAACTTTTGCGTGTTTGTAACTTAGTAAGAAGAAGAACTTGGTCTCATAAATTGTTGTGCCATCTTAGATTAGATATTGCGTGACAAATTTTTGTTACTGGGTATTTCTCTAGTTACATCAGTATTAACTAGAGTAGACCTTGAGGAAGCAGACAAGGACATTTTGCTTCATTTGGGCTGGAGTTTTGCTATGCAATTTCTGAGTTCTTGCACATTGCATTTTGAGTCTGTGACCACATAGCCTGCTCTTGCTCCAAGTGAGCAAATATTAGCATTCTTGCCATCTACCACTGTCTTTCCTCTAGGGGATGACAAAACATTTGATGTGTAGCAAATGTATATAGGTGCCAGCAGATAAAGAGTTTTTTCTTAGGTCATCTACCAGGAAATACCGTATTTTACCTACCAATCTCCCTGTTCACTGGGAGGAATTCTGAAATCCTTAAGTAAAAGAAGTTGAAACTACTAACGTGTTCCTTTGTTGTATCAATATTTCTAGTAGTCGGGATGCATGCTTTCTATTCCCAGTAATGTTATTAGGTTACTAAAAAATTATGATTTGGTTAGGAGGGAACATGAGCCAAGTGATAGGGCTAAATCCCGCCTTTTGTCTGAGTCGTGACAATATTTTAACCACAAATGTTTATCTTTCATCCTCAGGGGAGATGAGTAGCCTCTTTTTTGAATTGTCCTCTGCAGAGTGCAATAGATGTAAAGCAGCATTGTTATCCAAACTGTTAGCTCTTATAGCCAAGCTAGACTCTATTCACTGCTACAAAAACCCAGTGAGAACAAAAACAAGTTAAATGATAAAGAATTATAAAATCACATTTCAATTAGCTTCATTAATTTGGAAAATGGAATTTCCCTTTGTATGACTTGGAGTGATCAAAATTACCAAATTAAGAAGAAATTCTGACATTCTGCACTATAGAAAGGATGAACCATATTGGGCTTATTCTGCATCCTAATTTTTAATATCTATTCATGTTGATACATATGGATCGAATTAATTTTTTTTTTTTTTTTTTTGAGACAGAGTGTCGCTCTGTTGCCCAGGCTGGAGTGCAGTGGTGCAATCTCAGCTCACTGCAACCTCCACCTCCTGGGTTCAAGCGATTCTCCTGCTTCAGCCTCCCAAGTAGCTGGGATTACAGGCGCCTGCTACCACGCCGGCTAATTTTTGTATTTCACCATATTGGTCAGGCTGGTTTCAAACTCCCAACCTCAAGTGACCCGCCTGCCTTGGCTTCCAAAGTGCTGGGATTACAGGTGTGAGCCAGCACACCTGGTCTGGGTCTAATTACTTTTAACCACTATACATTATTCAGTTGTGTGAATAAACCATGTTTTTCTTTATCCATACCTCTTTCACTTCCTGTTCTTAAGTTAGTCACATCATTCTCTACCTCTGCTGTAAAGGAGAGCCAGCAATCTGTATGTCCTTCCTTTTTTTTTTTTTTTTTTTGAGACAGTCTTGCTCAGTCGCCCAGGCTAGAGTGCAATGGCACGATCTCCATTCACTGCAAGCTCCGCCTCCCGGGTTCACACCATTCTCTTGCCTCAGCTTCCCGAGTAGCTGGGACTACAGGCACCCGCCACCACACCTGGCTAATTTTGTGTGTTGTTAGTAGAGATGGGGTTTCACCGTGTTAGCCAGGATGGTCTTGATCTCCTGACCTTGTGATCTGCCCACCTCAGCCTCCCAAAGTGCTGTGATTACAGGCATGAGCCACCACGCCCAGCCTGTGTATCCTTTCTTCTTCATTGGGTCATTAAAAAGATGAACAAGACAATATTGTGAAATGATTATAACTCTTTCATTAGAAAGTGGTACAAACATGAAAACTAATGCTATTTTCTTATATGTTATGATTTCCATCTAAAAGGACAAGATTCCTTGATCAATGTTTTATTTAAATGAATAGTAAGTAATAATCCATTTGTGAAAGTGATGGAAATGTAGAATTAGACAAATGTGATTAGCTGGGCCTTACCGCCACAAACTCTGCCCAAGATAATGCTGTCAAGACCCAAAGACAGTCATTTTGTTGCTCATAAATGACAGTTTAAGCTGGTGAGTGGCTGAGGTCCAGCATTCCTCTTGGTTCCTAGATGGACGGTAAAGTTGCTTGGACCATAATTTTCCATCTTTCTTCTTGGAAAGAGTGACTGGAGGCCACTCAGTAAAGTGAACCTTGGAAATAAGACTTCTGTCTCACACAATCTATTTATGAAAGGGAGCTATAAAAATAAACACATATGCAGAGCCTAATGGAGACGTGGTAACAGGCCTGAGGACATGCCATCCCTGAATCCCCTCCTCTAATTTTCTTCTAGTTCTACTTAGTTTCAGAACACAATGAATGCATCAGTTGTAGCCCAATGTGTGTGTTTTCTGAGCTTGTTTATCTGGAAAGTAGTTGAAGGAGATAAGAATGAGCGGCTTTGGAAAGAGCCAGCACTAAGAAAACTGGGAAGACGTAAGAGAATAGCATTTCCACAGCTGAGATGCTATCTGGAAGCCGCCTGAAATATTGTGAAGATAGTGTGGGGTCATGTGGTGTTCTAATAGAAGATGGGTCTCTCTTTGTTTCTACATACAAACTCCAAAGTAAACTCCTAGGCGGGTATGAGTTAAGAATGGAGCAAAACATTAGCATTAAATGGCAAGAATTCTGGATTAAACATAGATGAAGAGAGACTCCCTTGTTTTTCTCACTACTTTCCTGGTTTCTCATTAAATTGGTCAGTGCTTCCCTGGGATCCTTTGATTCTGTTTCTGCCCTCTTTTCACTGAATCTTCCTTTAATTTCCTTTGGTTGGATCTGATGACATTAACTCTTTCCATCAGTTTCTGAGCATACCCTTTTGGCTTGTTTCCTCTTTTTTCTTAAATCTCAGGGCAATATTTTTCCCCCAGGGAATTCGGTCTCATTGTCTGTCAACACCTTCACTGTTGGCCTGTGGCCTCTCAGGCTGCGCTAAGCAGGGCCCTGGGGAGTCTTCCACTGTCCTTGGAGAGCTGCCTGTCTATGGGCTGTGGAACACTTGACCTCATGTGTCTCACCACCACCCTTGTGAAGGAAGCAGCCGTTAGGCCCTCCTGACGTATGTGGGAGTCACTATTCTGAGAGACACTCTACGGACCACACTGCTAAGTCACTGATAGATTTTGACATCCAGAGGGAGGGTCAGCTCCCTTGAGTCTCACTTTGACTGATTTCTAACTACTATTTCCATCATTCGAGTTTTGTTACCCAAACAGACCTTATCCAAAATTTGCTGTTATTATTAGCATTGTCGTTGTTTGACCTCTCCAAACTATTTACTCTAAACAACATCTCCCACACTGATTTTATATGTCAGGTCTAATACAATTTGGGGAAAAGGTTACTGAGTACCTAATCTTAACCATTCATTCTTTGTGAATAGGCCCACAATGTGTCAGATATTGTGCCGAGCAAAGACAAGAGACGGTCTCCTGGCTTAAAGATCTCACAACGTAGTCAGGACAGTCAATCCTAAACAGACAACTATATAATAGGGGAATAGCAACGAAAAGGATAATAGAGAAAATTTATTCAGCACATTTTTGAGAGTCTGCAGTGTGTCAGATACTGTGCCAGGCGTAGTTTATATAGTCATGAACAGGACAGATAAACTTATAATTAGCAAGCACAAGAGACAGGAGAGCAAATAAGTAACCCATTGTGTAATTACAAATTGTGGAAAGTTTATGTTTGGCTGAAGAGGTCTGGTATTAAGAAACCTACTTGAAAAGAGTAGGGAGAGTAGAACAGTGATGACATTTAATTCTGGGAAGGAGCCAGTTACAGGAAGCATAGAAGGAAAACACATCGTAAGCAGAAAGAACACCATGATTGGCAGCCCTGAGGCTGCTGAGAGCTTGGCACACTGAGAGATTAAGATGGCAAAGACAGCTGGAACTAGGGCAAGACACCTAGGCAGGGCCCTGAAGATCATGAGACGGAATTTGGATTTTATTCTACAGGAAGCCTTAAAACAATTTGTAAGATGAAAGTAACCTGATAACATTCATGTTTGTTGTTGTTGTTGTTTTGAGATGGAGTCTTGTTCTGTCACCCAGGCTGGAGTGCAGTGGCGCAGTCTTGGCTCACTGCAAGCTCCGCCTCCCGGGTTCACGCCATTCTTCTGCCTCAGCCTCCCAACTAGCTGGGACTACAGGTGCCCGCCACCACACCCGGCTAATTTTTTGTACTTTTAGTAGAGATGGGGTTTCACCCTGTTATCCAGGATGGTCTCAATCTCCTGACTTCGTGATCCAGCCGCCTCAGCCTCCCAAAGTGCTGGGTTTACAGGCGTGAACCACCGCACCCGGCCAACATTCATGTTTTAAAAGATCATTCTGGTTGCTGTGTAGACAAATAAGTGCCAGAGGCAAGAGTAGATAAGGAAGTTACTGAAGTAGCTCGGGTGAAAAATGAGCATCTTGGACCAGGCTGGTGGAAATTGAGATGGAAAAGTGTGGAGGATTTCAAGACTATGTTTTTGAAGTAGAAAAGACAGAACTTGGATTTAAACATAGGAGCTGTGCAAAAGGAGAAGCCAGATCCCAGGTTTTCATCATCTTAGTGAATGTCGATGCTATTTACTGAGGTGACTAAGACAAAGGAACAAATTTGTGTTATGGTGGGCAACTCAGGGAATAATTGGAATTCGTGGACAGCTATTCATGTCAGGATGTTCAGCAGGGCAGGGGAAATGCAAATCTGATGTTGAGAATGTGGTTTGGAGTTGATGATACAGATTTGAGATTCATCAGCAGAACAAGAGTAGCTGAGTTTATAGCTAATTATAAAACAGAAGGCTGGGCACAGTGGCTCACACCTGTAGTCCCAGCTACTCAGGAGGCTGAGGTGGGAGGATCACTTGAGCCTAGGAATTGGAGGCTCCAGTGAGCCTTGATTGCACCACTGTGCTCCAGCCTGGGTGACGGAGTGAGACCTTGTCTCTTGAAAGATAGAGAAGAGTCTAGAGAGTGAGCCTTGGAGCCTGAATAGATTTAAGAGTCTGGAGAAGAAGAGCCAGTGGAGGGAACAGAGCAAGTGATCAGAATGGGTGAGATAAGTGACCAGTGTTGAGTGTGAACCTACCTGACTTGCCACTGATAAGTATTTTTTCCTTGCAAATAAAATTTAAAAATACTGTTTCTGAAAATGTTCAAAAAATTCTAAAGCATTATCTATGTGTAATCTGTCAAATTTGTGTAGATATCTATCCACTCCGAGGTGAGCATGCACTAAGAGGACTATGTAAGAATCTGAGCCTCCGAAAACCGCTATTGGGCTCCGTACTCCGGCCCAGGCGGAAATGGGACATACTGCTTTTTAAACAGTGCTCACAGTTATTAAATAACATGATTAATAATAACATGACCAAGGACTTTTAAAAGTTCCTTTCCCACCTCTCCCCTCTCACAGGGGTACATTATACTATCTGTTGGTGGTGGCATTGCTGCCATCCCCAAGTCCATGTTTCAACTGTGTGTGGCTTCCAGCACTTCAATGAAATCTTATTTAGTCACAGATGCCGTTTTATAGAACTGTAAAGAAGGGAGCACATGGCTTTCAGCAGGGGCACACTGTTCAACGTGGCCTTCCCTATTTTTGCAGTAGGATGTTACAGCTCCAGGCTGCATGCCTTCCGTCTTGTAAGTTCAGAGAAGCTCATTCTGTGAAGAATACTTTTCGAATGTGAAAGTTACCCACAAAGCATTCTGGACCATGGGTGTGACTAGACCTCCAACATGAGTTGGAATAGTAGGTTTCAGGGGCTTTGTTCCCACATAGTGCCTTTAAAATTGGTATTTTAAAAATGGTTATGATTATACCACCATGTCCTTATTTATGATAATAGTAAAGTTGCTACTTTGGCATTTTGTTGGTTTAAAAAATCTTTAAAAATGCTCAAAACATGTAAGAATTGTCTATAGAATGTATGTGAGAAGAAACTTAAAACTTTGAGTTTTAAAATTTAAGCAGTTTTCGGCCGGGCGTGGTGGCTCAAGCCTGTAATCCCAGCACTTTGGGAGGCCGAGACGGGCAGATCACGAGGTCAGGAGATCGAGACCATCCTGGCTAA
>NW_012123709.1:8372813-8393758 GCF_000951035.1 Colobus angolensis palliatus
TGAGTAGCTGCAATTACAGGTGCGTGCCACCATACCTGGCTAATTTTTTTTTTTTAGTAGAGGCGGGGTTTCACCATGTTGGCCAAGCTGGTCTTGAACTCCTGATCTCCGATTCACCTGCCTTGTCTTCCCAAATGCTGGGATTACAGGCGTCTCATAGATCTTCTCCTGAAGTTGTACTTATTCAACTTGAAAATGAATCTAGGAAGAAATGGAGTAGCAAAAGGTATAATGAGCAATAAAATAATGGTTAAAGCATTATTAATAAAATGGAAAGCATTTGCGTTTGGTAATGTGGAAATAAAATTGCAGATGATATCAAAATGGGATGAGGCATTGGATGTGACCATAGAATTTAGGAGGAGAATGAAATGAAAAGCAAGCCACCCTTATATTGTTCCAGGTTAGAGTACTGAGATATAATTAGCTGTAGATAACCTTAAAATCACAGGTATAATGGGTGTTAAGATTTAAGTATTAGCCGGGCGTGGTGGCTCATACCTGTAATCCCAGCACTTTGGGAGGCTGAGGCAGGTGGATCACGAGGTCAGGAGTTCAAGAACAGCCTGGCCAAGATGGTGAAACCCCATCTCTACTAAAAATACAAAAATTAGCTGGGCATGGTGATGGGCGCCTGTAATCCCAGCTACTTGGGAGGCTGGGGCAGAGAATTGCTTGAACCCGGGAGACAGAGGTTGCAGTGAGCCGAGATCGTGCCACTGCACTCCAGCCTGGGCAACAGAGTGAGACTCCATCTCAAAAAAAAAAAAGATTTAGGTATTTATTATTCAAAAAGTTAGACTTTATCATGTTCAAACTAGTAAAGGAAAAATGAAGCAAAGACAGTTTGGTGAATCCAACAAAAGTTAGGAAAAGGTGAAAAAGTAAATAGCCAGTAAGCTTGGTGAAGAGAAGTACAAAATAAATATGAGGATTAATCTAAATATATTCATAATCAAAATAAACACAAATGGACCAACTTTACCCAGGCAGCTGAAAGGAAAAAGAAATGACTCATTTAAACCTGAGAGAGGACAAGACAACCTGCCATTATTTGGATACTCTATCTCTTAGAAAATCTATGATATTCAAACAGTGTTTATCCATCTCCAACAACAACAAAAAAAGCTGCCTCACACAATTTCAAATAATTAATAATCTAAAGGACAAAAGCAAAACCAAAATTATAAACAGTATCATAAGAAAATACAAGACCTCTTTATTAACTTAGAAGTAGACAAGACCTTCTTACAAATGATTTAAGAAGCAAAAGACATGAAGAAAGTATTTGTGAATTTAACTGTTTCAGATTTAAATTTAAAAATGATAAACATTGTAAACAAAGTTAACAGACAAGCAAAAGCATGGGAAAATATATTTGCAAAATATTTAACCAATGGTTTTTACCAAAATCGATGTGATTTGCAAAATTTTTAAAGTTTGACCACAACAATTATCAGCCCTTAGTAATATTAAATTATACTATCATTGTGGAGGACTATTTGACAGTCTCAAATAAATTAAAACTATGTCTACCTAATACGCTAACAAATCTACTTCTCTATGTCTGTCTTAGAGAAACCTTGCATGCTTGCACAGGGACACTCAGAAGTTCTGGAAGGATACATCCCAAAATAAGAGTACTTGAGTTGTGGAAGATAACTATGTATATATGTCTTGGGGGAGACAGAGGGTGTGACGCAGAGGGCTCTCAGGGGGACTTTATCTGTAATGTTTTATGTTTTTATAAGGAGAATGCATATTACCTCAATTAGTTAAGGATTAATTTTGCAAAATATTTGAGTGGAAGTTTTATTTTCAGTTTCATATAGAATTAAAGCCTCTCTCTTTGCAGTTAAAAGAAAAAGTAGCCTGTCTGTCAACGCAAAGTTTCAGGTTGAGTCCACTCTTTGTGTAATCATGAATCTCTGTTACTCAGTTCACTTTTTATAATAGAGGGAGTTTTGAGATGAGAAGTTTATATACACCCTTCACGTTGTATTGATGGATTTTGGTTGGAAGTCCTCCACGTTTATCTTTAGGCATATCAATTTTAAATGTTTAAATATCTGTAATTATTTTGTTTAACGCTGATGTAGTTGGACTTATTATTCAATCCACCATTTGAGATGGTGAAATCTTAAAAATACATCAAAGGCAAATTATTCTCTCCAGTCCTGTTTCAAGTGTGCAGAAAATAGTAGGTAATGCATTTACATTTTTAATTTCATTATATAAATGGCATTAAACTAACCATAAAATAATTGCCAATAACAACATTGTTTCACTGAGCTTTTATACATGACTATGAATCATTTTTCCTCGTCAAAATGAGAAGTGGTTTTTTTTCTTTCTTTTTTTTAAAGTTAGATTCTAAATGCCCAACTTTTAACTATACTTATCTTCTGCTTTGGAATTTTTTTTTTCTATCAGTCATTATATTTCTTTAGGAAACGTCTTTAAATTTTTTTAAGGGAAGGAACAAAGCTAGCAAAGAAACAGATGTGTCCCATATAAAATATGCAATAAATCTTCTCCCACAAATTCTTTGCTCTGAACTTTCTGACAGAAACTGTCAAATATCCACTTTAATTCAGGAATAAAATGTTCACTCCATGTCATGGCGCCAACCCCCATATGCCAGAATAAAGTTAGTGACCAGCCATAAAAACAGCAGCATAAGCACCTTTGAAACGGTACGAGTCATCGTGGGTGAGAACGCCCCATATAAATCCATAGGGAATTAATCTTGGCTTTGCTACTATCCTGCTGCGCATTTACAACAAGCTTCTACTCCCACACAGCAGAAGTGGTAATACTTTTTAAAAGGAGAGAGAAAATAAGAGAGCCGTGTGTCCACCTAATGAGCTTGTTGGTTGGGGGAAGGGGGTTGCATGGATCAGAAAGCAGTAGGTTTTCCTCCCCCGCCTCGGAGCTCTGGAATCCCCTTGAAGAGGCAGCAGCTAAGCCTCAGTTGAACATGTGGGGTTCTTCTTCAGCTCGCCTTGCCTGCCTTCGCAGATCATGTGAAACCAATCTCCCTGAAGTGCAATCACAAGAAATGACTTCAGCTCCGTAAATCATTGTTATCATCCCACAGAGGAGGTACTGCTATGGTTTTTCTCCAGTAAAACATTTGAAGCCTCTGGTTTCATGAGCTTTTTTTTTTTTTTTCTTCCCACTTTCTGAAATCAGCTTCATGCCACTTGTACAATTTGCTTCAGGCTTCTGCATACAGGAGATGGTGGCACTTCTCCAATTTGCCTAATATTTGAACATTTTACCCTCTCAGATTTTGAGGGAGATCTGTTTCCTACTGAATGTGCGCCTATGTGTGTGGCTTGTCATGTACGCAGAGGCTTCACATTTGCTTCCAAGAATATACTGATCCTCAATATTTTTTGCATGAAGGATATTTTCTTTATACTATATTTTTCAAATACAGAATAAGTAGTATAAGGTTTAAGCACAGGACAAAGAAATCTCAACCTACTTCACAGTGTTAGACACTATTTTAAAATGCACTTGTAGCCATGTAAAACATTTCTCTAAGGCACAAAAATGGAAAGACTAAAGGGTGAAGCAATGGATGATTTCCAGGTTAAGTCAAATGATAAAAATCTACCTTAATTCTATTTGGTAATATTTTAATAATCCTTCATAAACACTTCTCTCCTACAAGATCTCATTTAGGAAGAACTGTCAAAAAATTATTTTGAAATGCTTTCATGAGTTTCTAGAAAATGTTTTGTTTGAATAGGTGCCATACTCACTTTGAAATAAAGGCTAATTTTTCAACAATTGTTTTTAATAATTATAAATTTAAATATAAATTAATTATAAAAGTATTCATTTAAAAGTTGACCTATACCTATACTTTTATGTTAAATAAAAAGCAAGAGAAAAAAATGAAAAAGCAAGAAAAGACATTATGTTCAATATAATTTCAGCTATATAACCAAAGCACAAATGAGCGTGTGATTATAAATATATACATTTATGAAATGAATCAACATATTAATAGTGGCCATTGCTTAGAGAAAGTCTTATGCACTGCTTTTGTTTTCTTATTTATATCTTTCTCAAATGTTCTACAGTGAGGATTTATTACTTGTAAAATCTGGGGAAAATACCAAGGGTTGTTAAAAAGGAGGGAAGAAATGACCCACTGTAACATTCGTTCTTATTGAATGTATTGTTCAGTTGTTACCATATCAATGTGATTATTCAGTGTTTGTACAAAGTTTTCTTCAACAAAAGCTTTTTCTCTGAGGATGACAGTTATGATTGAAAGGTGACTGGAGGATTCCACCCGGAATTCTGTTCAATTCACTGTCAGCACTTCCACCTCGACTTAAAAGCAGTGTGGTTCCCTTAAAAACCAAGCCTCATTTCTTTCTTTCCTTTTACTGGCTCTGATAATGATCACTTCTGCTAGTAGAAGCAGAATGTTCAAATGTTCTTTAATGTGGAAAATATCTTCTACAGCATCTTCTTTGGGAATCCCAGTTCTCTCAGCATTTTCTTTTCCTGCAAATATCACCCAAGAGACAGATGATGACCTTCATCACACCTAGGTACTTGGTAACATCAGAGCTCTTGAAGTCATCTTGGTAATTCTTGGGTACCGTTTCTAGTGGACCCGTTTTAAACCCCCAGCTATGATAAACCCTTGACCAAGTGAAATAAAAATGGGTCAAAAAGTAATTTGATGTTGTTAGCAATAGCCAATATTAGGGAAGTTAGACTTTTGTCAGGTTCTATGGCCCTGTAAATTCAGTTTCCTAAGTACATTTAGACTTTGCAAGGGTTTTAAAGGAAGACCGATTTAAGGATAGCAATGGCTATTTCGTGATTACTTACAGGACATTCTGGTAGTCTATTCATTTTCATGACTAAACGTCTGAACAATTGTTTTTCTAGAGGGAGAGCTTCAACTATTTAACAAATGTGTTAAGTTACACAGATGTCAGAGGTTTAGTGTGAATAGATCTAGAAGAGTAAGAAATTTCCTTTGTCAAGGTATGATGCCGTATATTGTAAATCATGTATAAGTATGGCTTCTTTCTTCTCTTAGTTTTTCTTTAGTTAAAATCAATCTTAAGCCATTAAGATCTCTGACCCTACCTAATAGCTTTTTATCTGAATTTTACTGTTTATAATGTGATTGAAACTATTCTTAATATTGGATGTCCTTCTGAACAATTTGTAAAAAATATGTAGAATGATTACTTTATAGAGATTGTAGAATTTCCTGTTGCCTGTGAGTATCAGGTGTGAATAGAGGCCTTTAATGTGGGTGACTGCCCCCTGAAATTTAACTTATCCATGCCAATGGTGGTTTTTCTGTTATGACTTATTTCTCTATTGTTCCACTCTGTTAATAATATGACGGTTTTATAGTTTTTCAGCAGGAACCTATAAAGAATCACAGTATGTCACAGTGAAAACTAGACGGGAGTCCGGGGACAGCTTCTTTCTTTTTTGCCCAAAACTATTTGTATGACCTTAGGCAGGTCACTCGCTTTCAGAGTGCTCTGCAGCTGCCTCCACACAGCATCTGTTGTTTCTTTTTCTGATTATATTAAATGAGCCCCTTTCTTCAAAAAGCAACTGAAAACAAATGAAAAACAAAAATCCTCTTAACCAGAGAGGCAGAAATAGCAACCATAATATTCTGGTATGTTACCTTCTGGCTTTTCTATAGATATAATATTTTGGTAACTATATATAGAATTTGTGTGATATACATTTTGACATCGCTTTAGGCACATCATGCCACTGCTTTATATTCTTTATTTATAATTTTGTCATAGCATTTTCCCGTGATATTTTTTGCAAGCACGTTTTGTGGTATGTGGGTCTAGGAAGTGTACTTTAATCCTCAGGAGCTTACTGTAGGGATACACGTATTACTAAGGAAAAACAGGGTGCTCAAATTCCCCAGAGAAGTTTCACAGGAACCCAGGAAAGGCTGCACAAGCAAATGTCATTGGATTACAAAGAATTATAGTGGTGGTGGTGGTAGTCATTATCATGATTGACATTTACTTAACTAATGTGCCAGGTGCCATGGCTGAGCACCTTACAAACATCTCTTTTAATTACTACAGCTGTCGAATGTCGGTTCTATCGTTACTTTCATTTATAGATGAGAAAACTGAGTCTTAGCCACATTAAACAACTTACCCCGTGTCAATAGTTAGAAAGTAATGGAGCACTTGGAAGCTTGGGCTCCACTATTATCCGCAGTGTAGAACCTAAGAATTCAGTAGCATAGCACCTGGCACACTCTGAGTATTCAGTGAATGTTCATCATCATCATCCTTGCCGCCACCACCAGCACCGATCTGACTGTCCTAGGCCATTGTGTCAGGCTACTTTACGAGCATTAGATTGACTGTCGTTGGATCTTAGTAGCTATGACTGGTGAGGGGAAGGGGACACAGTCCAGTACATGATTCTGTTATTGGAAAATCCACTACTCAATCCCCTATTACTGTTTAACTTAGCTCATTTTTAAACTATAGCATGAGGGGTTTATACAACATAATTTCTTAAGTTTTGTGTAGCTCCAAAGTTTTCAAGTATAAGGTTTCATTTTATCCAGTGTACATATGGACAAGTTAAAGTCTGAAGAATAAAGTATTGGCCCTAAATATCATAGATAATCATCAGAGGCAGTTATGGGAAACCCAAAGACGCTAGTTGGAGAACCTTTTCTTCCACTTACAAAAATTAAAATGAGATACTTTCCTTCTTTAGATTTGCTGAATTTCTAGTACTAAAATGCTATGAGATTAAAAAAAATGAGATAATTGCTTTTGAAGAACACTACTTTAAAGAAGAAATAAAAATAAACATGCAGGCCGGGCACGATGGCTCATGCCTGTAATCCCAGCACTTTGGGAGGCCGAGGCGGGTGGATTACGAGATCAGGAGATTGAGACCATCCTGGAGAACATGGTGAAACCCCGTCTCTACTGAAAAAGTACAAAAAATTAGCCAGGCATGGTGGCGGGCACCTGTAGTCCCAGCTACTCGGGAGGCTGAGGAAGGAGAATGGCATGAACCTGGGAGGTGGAGCTTGCAGTGAGCCGAGATTGCACCACTGCACTCCAGCCTGGGTGAGAGCGAGACTTTGTCTCAAAAAATAAAAAAAAAAAAAAAAAAAAAAAAAAACATGCAGCCTGTTACCACTTTGCTTATGAACCTGCTACAAATTCACACTTTTGTGGACCTTCTCACCAATTAATAAAGCAAGAAGTTACTGATTTATAAACACTAGGTTTTTAGTCTCAAGTGCTAGGCATTTGAATACAAAGTTTGAAAGAAAAAGGCCATAGTCCATGCCTTTCAGAAATTATACACCTTCAGACTAGTGCTAATGTTAAAATAAGACAGAGTTGTTTGGGAAAGAAGACGTTCCTCCAAATTAGTATACCTGCAATTTATCACCAAATGGTTGTCCTGAGTCTTGTGATTGTAAACCCCATTGCTTTTGAAATTTCACTAAGGTTCTTGATGAAACAAAATGCAAGAAGCCTTCTTTTAAAAATTTAGCTTCTTTGCAATTCCTAAGATTTTCTAAATGGTGTCTGCTGTCTGAATGATGAGCCTATAGAGTTTAGTTTCCCTACATGACACCTGAAATACTTCTAAATTATTGTAGAAGGTTGGACCCTTCCTGTTGGAAATGAGATGGCTGGGAGGCAAGGTAGACATTACAAGGAAACAGGCTTTATGTATAATTATTTTTTAAATTACAAGGAAATAGGTTTATGTATAATTACCCCTTAAGTGAAAATTGTATTTTATAAATGTGCTTGTTTAGAAGTATCTATGAAAAATAACTAAGGAAAAGCATTTTACAAAAGACATCTGTCACTTGTATTAATGCTGATAAGTTAAAGGCATGTATGGGCCTAGATGATGGTATAACTTGGAGAATTTCAGGTGCTGTTTGAGAATGCAACCACCTGACTCCTATTAATGTCAATGAGTCTCTCACCAGATCATTCTAAAATTGTACCCCCATGGTCTGTTTTAAAGCATCAAGAGTCAGGAAATGTAGAGTGAAAGCTGAAATTCCATCTTGGAACCTTGTCTCTGATGTATCTATTTCTGTGGAAGATGTGTCGTACAGAGCAGCTTCGAAATACCACCTCAGTGTTTGGGAATCCTGGAGAAAAATGCTGCCCCTTGGGAAGCAGCAGGGAGCGTTGGAAAATGTAGATTACTAGTCACAAATTATTAGTCAAAATTATTAAATTATTAGTCAAAAGACCTGGATTTTGTGACTATCTATGTATTCCAAAAGGTCACTTCATCTACTTGGGTATCCATTTTCTCTATGTTGAGATTCAATAGTTGGGCTAAGTTATAGCAAAATTAAGGTTATACTGTCTTATCAGCCTCCTCCAGTAATTGCATCTGTATCACTCAAAGCGAAGAGGTTTCTGTGGACAGATAGTTGTGCAGCATTGAGGGACTTCACTGGACTACACAGAAGCAGAGGAAAAAAGGTAGTAGAACATTAGCCACGAATTAAGTGATTGCCTTTAAGAAGAATGAGCAGAATCCTTCATAAAGTCTGAAGGCCAAGTGTTTTGTCAGTATTGTAAATGGTCGAAAGACTTACCTAGGGGTGAAACATCTCATCTCTAGTGAACATATATTGGGGGAAAAAAGTGAGTTCACTTCTGAAAAAGTGTGGGTAAATATACTTCATTTAGATCCCAATTATACTTGTGGCCAATTACCTCCTAGAACTGTGACTTGATAAAATGTTTACTTTTGCAGTAGTTACTCTTGAGCACAGACTAGGTGTATCATGAGGTTAAGTGTTTGAGATTATTAGTCATCCCTCAGTATCTGTGGAGGATTGGTTCCAGGACCCTTATGGATACCCAACTCTACAGATGCTCAAGTCTCTCATATAAAATGGTGTCATAATTGCTATAACCTACACCCGTTCTTTAAATCATCTCTAGATTACTTATGATACCAAATACAACGTAAATGCTATGTAACTAGTTGTTATGACTGTGTTGTTTAGGGAATAATGACAAGGAAAAAAAAAAGCATGTATATATTCAGCACAGAAACAGCCATCCATTTTTTCCCCAAGTGTTTTCCATCTGCAATCCATAACCCACGGATACAGAGGGCCAACTGTATATTGTGATCTCTGAAATCGTACCTATCACCTATACAAATTATTATTACAGTCATCAGAGAATATAAATGAGTCCATGACAACTGAAATATTTCCAAAGTATTGTGGAAGGTCTGACCCTTTTTATTGTATACAAACAACACTTTGTAATTCACGTTGTTATACCAGTAAGATATTTTACGAATATCATCACACTAGATTTAGAGATAGAGGCTGAGAATTTCTAATCTGAAAATCCAAAATGTAAAATGCTCCAAAATCTGAAACGTTTTGAGCACTGACATGACACTGAATAAACTGTCCATTGTGCACCTGCATTTCGACAAGACCTGTCACTTGACTTTATGTGACGGGCCTCGGCCAAAATGCTGGAGCACAATGGACAGTTTATTCAGTGTCCTTGAGGGAAGAATAAAATGACCTTCACGCACTATGTATAAGGTATATATGAAACATCAGTGAATTTCTTCTTTAGACGTGGGTCCCATCCGCAATATATTACATTATGTATATGCAAGTATTCCAAAATGTGGGGGACAAAAATGGAAATTGGAAACAATTCTGGCCTCGAGCATTTTAGATAAGGAGTACTCAGCCTGTATAAAAGTGTACATGACTTAATAAGTCTCTTGTAAGTTTGATTGCCTCAGGACTGACATTTTCAACTGTGTGTAAGGGAATGGAGTCATACTGCCCTAACTCCGCCATTGTGTGTAATGAGTTGGCGTTGTCCTAGACTAAGTGTTACCGGTCATGTGTATGTGGGGAAACTGAGAAAAGAGCTGCTCAAATCCTTTTCTGTGTTCTGCAGTTCAGATGAAGGACCCTGGTTGAGGACAGCCCCAGGTGCCCAAGTTAGGCAGTACCATTTCGTGTGGGTGTGTGGGGAGGTGTGGGGGTGTGTGTGCGTGTGTGTTTTGATGTCCATAAAATACTCCAATTCACTTAAGGGGCAACTAGAAATGGCAGATTAAATGATGAAAAGGGCTGGGTGTGGTGTCTCATGCCTGTAATCCCAGCACTTTGAGAGGCTGAGGTGGGTGGATCACTTGAGGTCAGGAGTTCAAGACCAGCCTGGCCAACATGGTGAAACCCTGTCTCTACTAAAAATACAAAAAGAAAAAGAAAAAAAAGAAAAAAAAATTAGCCTGGCATGGTAGTGCTCACCTGTAATCCCAGCTCCTCCGTGAGACTGAGGCAGTAGAATGGCTTGAACCCAGGAGGCAGAGGTTGCGGTGAGCCGAGACCGCACCACTGCGCTGCAGCCTGAGTGACAGAGTGAGACTCCGGCTCAAAAGATAGATAGATAGATAGATAGATAGATAGATAGATAGATAGATAGATAGATAGATAAATAAATAAATAAATAAATAAATAAATAAATAAATAAATAAATAAATAAATAAATAAAAGGATGAAAAAGACAAGATCTAGAAAGTCTGACTGAAAAGAAGAGGATCCAGGCTAGAACATCAGTCTGGGAAGTAGACTAGATGACTATTTGAAGACTCCTTGTATCTGGATTTTGGTTTTTTAATTTTATGACTCTGAAGAGCTCTTCAGAGTGTAGTAACCCAGTGTCCTTTTCTTGGTACTTTCACCAAAAGCCTAGTTTCCTGGTCCACTTTAGCCTTAAGCAAGTGACCTGGAAATCCTGCATCCTATACTGGGAACCTTGGCAGTGTGTCTTTACACAGCCTTGTAACGCTTCGTACAGAAAATCTCACAAGCACTTTTACCATCCAGCTTAGACACTTGCACATGTAAGCTCTGACAGACCAGAAATGATCGTTCTTCCAATTTCGCCACAACCAGGAAAACTAGTAACTTAGAAAGACCAGAGAGGGTGTCGTCCTCCACGGGCAAGCATACCAGAAGGAAAAATGTAAGGGCAAGAGCTCTGCCTCACTCACTGGTTCCAAGTATCTATTTTTCTTCTCTTAAATGTTCAAAGGCCATGCCTGTCCAATATCAGCGTGCTGTGCCTCAGTGGGTGTAAAGCATTTGTTTCCCTGGAAGGTGCACAATGGGGATTTTCTAAGAAGTGGAAAATGATTGCCACACTCACATCAGATGGATCCCACGTGAAGCAGAGTGCAGTCCCTTTGTTTCCTTGTTAGCATCACCCGGCTCCTCTATTTGTAGAGCTGTAATAAAAACAAGTTCTTTACTGTGCGTCCTGTTGGTTTATACCAACCATTTCAGGTCCATAAACCATGGTATATTAAAGTGTAATAGACTGTGTAAAGAATACTAGGAAGATATTCCAACCCTTATCCCTTCCCCTTATTTCACAATTTACTGCCTCCCAGATGGGCATCCATAAATATGACTTAATTGTGTTTGGCATAAAAGCCCCACTTTCTTTGAAGAGTGACCGCCTCCTTCAGCCACTCTCATTGTATGAGTGCCACCCTCTTTCTTGAGAATAAAAACTTTGGGTATTTGGGGACATTTAAATGGTGAATGTTCTTAGTCTGAATATTTTATGGAAATACCATTTTATTTATAAGAACTTTCTCTTTTTCAGAGCTAACTCTGGAAAATAGTATATTTTAAAGACTTAATCTGATACAGATGAAACTGGAGGGTTAAAGCTATTTGTGCCTCCCTATAGTGTTAGTGCTATTTGTGCCTGTGTTAATGTATCAATCTAAAAGCAGAACATAAGATGGACATAGTATTCTCTTGCTTTTCAGTTCCACTCTACTCTTCACTCTTTTGTTGCAAACAAAAGATGGAAGATTAGAAATTCCTGTGCCAAAAAACAGGCACTTAATGTGTAGGGACTGTGTTCTGCTAACATGGGTTCTTCTGTTGTATACTTTTCCATCTGTCAAATAAGTACACAAGGCTGGGCATGGTGGCTCACGCTTATAATCCCAGCACTTTGGGAGGCTAAGGCAGATGGATCACTTGAGGTCAGGAGTTTGAGACCAGCCTGGCCAACATGGTGAAACCCTGTCCGTACTAAAGATACAAAAATCAGCTGGCCATGGTGTGTGCCTATAATCTCAGCTACTGGGGAGGTTGAGGACAGAGAATCGCTTGAACCTGGGAGATGGAGGTTGCAGTGACTGAGATTGTGCCACTGCACTCCAGCCTGGGTGACAGAACAAGACCCTGTCTCAAAAGAAAAAAAAGATAAGTACACAAGTACCTACTGGGCGATAGTTGAGAGAAAAACTCTGAAACAGATTTTGGTTGCAACTCTGAAGGAGCACAGAGTCCAGTGGAAAAAGCCAACTGCCAGCCAGTGATCTTGACATAGCCTTCTGTGTGCTATGGTGAGGAGTTGTGTGGAGATAGTGTGTTCGGATCTCCACAGAAAGAACGACTCACCACTTTAGGCAGGAGAGGCATGGAGGGCCTCTCGGAGGAGATTTTCAAGCTTGGTTTTTGAAGAAAGAAAAGACATTCAAACAGAAGGGTAGGAGAAGGGCAAGGAAGAGAAGGCATTAGAAACAGAAGGAGCGAAGTGCCCAAAAATAAAGACACCATGCAGCAAGTTGAGTCCAGAGAACAGCCATGAGTCCCATGCAGCAGGAGCTCTGGGGATGAAAGTATGGGGATGGCAGGAAGCACGTGTGAGGGGCTCACTGTGAACTGCCAATGTACTTTGTCTTCAGTGGGGGAACCAGTGAGAACATTAAGCAGAAAAGGGGCATAGTTCACTTTGTCTTTTAAAACGGCAGTTTTGGTGGCAACAAAGAATTTACTGTGCAATGAGGGGAACCAGTTACAGGTCTCCATATAGAGTCTGGAGGTTAAGGAAGAAATCTTAGCTCTCAGGAAACTTACCTCTTAAAAAAAGACTCCTGGATCATCTTTTATTTGGGATTGGGGAAGTGATCCAGTTAATCAGGTCAAAGATTACAGAACTCAGTGGTCATTAAGGGGAAAAAACAGGTGAGAATAATCATAAATACCTCTCCCCTCACACCCACCCCCATGAGTCCCAGTTATTTGTTAAATTATAAATAAGTTTTTCTCTTTTTCTCCTGAGGATGAAATAAAACAAAATGAACTGAGAGAGCAAATAAAATGACTTTAGGTCAGACATAGGGAACCGCCCTTTTGTAGAAGAGCCTTTTACAGGCCATGCTAAGGACATCAGCTCAGTGAGTGAAATGAAAAAAAACACTAACGTTTTGAGCATAAAATGATAACAACCAAAATTCTTGTCTACTGAAAGCAGTTATGAACATTCTAAAGAAAGCATGTTGTGTGAAATCGTGTGATAACCATTCCAAAGTCAGAAAGCTAGAACAGGGACTACTAGCATTTGCTTGTAGCCAATCAACAATAAATGGCTGCCATTCTTGAATGCCCACCATATGTCAGTCACTAGATTAACCTCACACGTTCAGTATATCTCATAGTCACAAGCACTTTGCAAGGTAGATCTTACTATTCCCATTTTATGGATAAGGCTCAGTGGAGTTAAGTGATTTTCTGAAGATCACCCAGTTCATAAGTATCAGAGCAGAAATTCAACCCATGTCCGCCTGATGCAAAACCCAAGCTCTTTCCTCTATGCTACACTTCGTTTGACTTTGGCAAAACAACCAACCCTTTGGAAGCTTGAACCCCCAGCAGCCATGGCATGACGTTGAACTGTCAAAGACCTGACTGAAAAGACTCACTGCAACTCTGTGGGTGGTAGGTATCATCATCTCCATTTGACAGAGCGGGAAGCTGAAACACAGGACACTGTGATTGATTCATGACACTCAGATGACACAGCGAGGCTTAAAGCTTGGCGTTTAGGTATTGTGAGTTCTGATTTGCATTCCTTGGGCCCATAGCCGTGGAATAGAAAGAGCCATTTCTGCTTCACTTGGTAGGCTACGGAACTATGAACTTGAGAATTGTTCTTGTGGAGCAATTTCATGATAACTAATAAAACAATGACCAGCAAATGAACCAGAAAACAAAATTTCAGGGCATTAAAGGTTTACACAAAAGCCAGCAGTCTTTACTCAGTCGAGACTCTATTAAATAAAATCCACATACATGTCTCTTTTAACAAAACACCTTTTGAGGAAGCCATGTTACTTTTTCTCTGTGACATAGAATTATGAAAAATGTTACTTAAGGAGAAAATTTAAATTTAAGAAAAACCACATAGTCTGCCAGTGACATAAAAATTGTACCATGTTACAAGCGTGTCACCAGGCAAACTTACCTCTTAACTTTCTCCAAGCATTTCCAAGATTCACCATCATCACAGCATGCCAAGTAACCTTGGTAAAGACATTTAGGAGACAGAATTTATGTTAAGCAAAACTTCTCATTTTTAATACTCTGACTTATTTTCCTTATTGTTTTTATTGAAAACTGTGAGACTATCAGTCACTATTGTAAGCAGCTACATTTCATTCCTACGAGTTGGAAAAGAATTATATTTAACTCATTGCAGACAGTAAGAGAGCTTCTTATAAATAAGAGAGAGGAGGAAAATAAGAAAAGAAGTTTTTGAAAGACAGTAAATAGAGGAGAGAAGAACAAGGTGAGGGATGCCTTTTATTTCCCTACCTCCCCCACACTGAGTCTGACAGTTCCTCCAAACCCATCTGTCTCCTAACATACATACCCCCGCTTCACCTCACATGAGTAGTGTCACAATTTAAATCCCAAAGTAGGCCAGGTATGGTGGCTTGCACCTGTAATCCTAGCACTTTGGGAGGCCAAGGTGGAGGATCACTTGAGCCAAGGAATTTGAGACTAGCGCATATATGTATATAAAAAATACTATATGCTCTATATAATGTATAATATATGCTATATATACTATATGCTATATATTATCTGCTATATATAATATATAATACGTGCTATACATAATATATAATATATGCTATATATAATATATATATAAGAGCAAGACCTCATCTCAAAAAAATAAGGTAAGCCAGGCACGGTGATGCACGCCTATAGTCCCAGCTACTCGAGAGGCTGAAGTGGAGGGATTGCTTGAGCCTAGGAGTTTGAGGCAGCAGTGAGCTATGATCATGCCTCTGCACTTGAGCCTGGGTGACAAAGTCAGACGCTGTCTCAAAAAAAGAAAAATGAAGCATCTAAATCCCGCTATTTATGTGGCTTTGTAGAATAGAAGACTAAGTAAATTTTACACATAGATTTGAGCCACTCCTAGTCAAAGAATAGTTTTCATCTAAGACTTGTCATCTTCAATTTCAATATTGTCTTTCCCTTTGTGTACCGAGTCGCAGTGGGACATGCTGTAGCTGCCC
Source organism: Colobus angolensis palliatus (assembly GCF_000951035.1). Lineage (NCBI taxonomy): Eukaryota > Metazoa > Chordata > Mammalia > Primates > Cercopithecidae > Colobus > Colobus angolensis. The sequence goes on from NW_012123709.1 coordinate 8,388,246, forward strand.
AGGCATGCCTAATTCGGTAACTCATGGAGAGTCTCCTTCTATAGGCCTCCATCTATGCTCTAGATGGGTTTTTTGGTTTTGTTTTTTGTTTTTATTGTTACCACTTATCAAAAATTACTTACACTGATTCTTATTCTCTCAGGTTTAATTATTTGTCTTCCCCAACAGGAACAAAAGTTCTACAGGGAACTATGTTTGCTTACTTCACTGGTGGATCCCAAACACCTGGGATAGTGTCTAGCGCACGGAAGGAAGGAATAAACCCTCCTATGTTATTACGTCAGCAGCTACTAGAGGCTGAAATCAGAGGTTGCAGAGCCACACGTGGCCAGCAGGACTGTTCTTTTTGTCATATTATGTTTGAATTTTTTTTTAAGTGGGAAACATTCATTTTAAAATCCCTTTCTAGCTTCTAGTCTAAAAAACTAAATCTGGTAACAAGACCAAGTGCTTGTCCTCTCGTAAATGGAGTACAGCCTTCCCACTTCCCTGCAATTCCCTACTGTCTCTCCCACTTTAAGGCTATCAGTTCCCGTGTTGAAAAACTAGAACTAGAATATTAGAACACTGGGATTCTTATACTTGGCCCACACTTATCTTGTTTGTTGATGGTATTAGAATTTGAGTTTGTGACTCCAGTCTTTAAACACGGTTCTTCCAGGTAATGTATTTGTGTTTTGCTTGGAGCATCTCAAAGACTTAAAATGTGTAATGGCCTGGTTTGAAATTTTACACATTCAAGTAGGAGAAATATTTTAGGCTGTTAGAGCCTCCAGGTCACACCACAAGGGTAGATGCCTTTTTTATCTGTACATGAGCAAAATTAGGAAAAATTTAGATGACTAATTTCTTCTCATTTTCCTGAAGGCTCTTTTCCCTAAACCCTCAGAGTTTCTGCAGTGTGCGTTGGCTCTTAATAATACCTCTTTTTACATGTATTATCTCATTAAATCTTTACAGCAGCTGTGTGATAATGGTCACTATGGCTATTCTCATGGGACACATGAGGCAATAACTAAGCATTTGGTCTTAACTAACTTGCCCAGAGTCACACAGGTAGTAAATGGTAGGGCCAGGTTTAATAAAATGGTGGTGTTTCAAAATCCCTTATTACCTTTCATGAAGTAGCACAGCATAGATCCTAAACAAGAGATTCATTTTTTTTTCATTCATTTTAAATCATTGTAGCCCTAAATTAAAGGAATCTGAAGGCTTGTGTAGGTTATGTCTCGACTTTCCTATTTTTCTGGTATTTTTAAAGTGTGAGAGTGATATTTTCATATACAATAATGTATCTTCTGATTGTAGAGAAGGATATATAAAAGAACCACCCCAAAATGAAACCTCTTGATAATCCTATAGAAAGAACATAGGTTCTTGACCTGTGGATTCAGAATTGTATCTCAGTATCATTGATTTTCTTAGTAACCTTATGAAAACATTATTCTGACAAGAGTCCACAGACTTCCCTAGACTGCCAAAAGGGCCTGTGGGTGTGGAGGCAGTGTGTGCAAGATTCCCATGACTCTGAGCAGAACTAAACTGTTGCAAATGCTACTGGGTTTATTATGTTCCTGTGTTGGTTTTGTTTTTTGTGGGAACATTAAGGGGGAACATGATGAGATGTGCAAGAGTGAGCACATGTCCTGATCTACCCAGATTGCCCTAATTCATGTTTGTGTCCAGGTGTAATTATTAATATCACTCTCAAAAGTGTCCCAGAGAAAACAAATTATTTGGCCTCTGTTAGCTATGTCTGTTATCAAGACTTCATGACTAAAAGACCAAAAGCAATAGCAACAAAATCCAAAACAGACAAATGGGATCTAATTAAACTGAAGAGCTTCTGCACAGCAAAAGAAACTATCATCAGAGTGAACAGGCAACCTACAGAATGGGAGAACATTTTTGCAATCTACCCATCTGACAAAGGGCTAATATCCAGAATCTACAAATAACTTAAACAAATTTACAAAAAAAACCACAAACAATTCCATCGAAAAGTAAGCAAAGGGTATGAACAGACACTTCTCAGAAGAAGACATTTATGCAGCCAACAGACACATGAAAAGATGCTCATCATCACTGGTCATCAGAGAAGTGCAAATCAAAACCACAGTGGGATACCATCTCACGCCAGTTAGAATGGCGATCATTAACAAGTCAGGAAACAACAGATGCTGGAGAGGGTGTGGAGAAATACGAACACTTTTACACTGTTGGGAGTGTAAATGAGTTCAACCACTGTGGAAGACAGTGTGGCGATTACTCAAGGATCTAGAACTAGAAAAACCATTTGACCCAGCCATCCCATTACTGGGTATATACCCAAAGGATTATAAATCATTCTGCTGTAAAGATATATGGACATGTATGTTTATTGTGGCACTGTTCACAATAGCAGAGACTTGGAACCAACCCAAATGTCCGTCAATGATAGACTGGGTTAAGAAAATGTGGCACATATACACCATGGAATACTGTGCAGCCATAAAAAAGGATGAGTTCATGTCCTTTGCAGGGACATAGATGAAGCCAGAAACCATCCTCAGCAAACTATCACAAGGACAGAAAACCAGACACCACATGTTCTCATTCATAGGTGGGAGTTGAACTATGAGAACAGATGGACACAGGGCGGGGAATATCATACACCAGGGCCTGTTGGGGATGGGGGTTTGAGGGAGGGATAATATTAGGAGAAATACCTAATGTAAATGACAAGTTGATGGGTGCAGCAAACCAACATGGCACATGTATACCTGTGTAACAAACCTGCACATTGTGGACATGTACCCTGGAACTTAAAGTATAATTTAAAAAAAAAAAAAAGCAGTGGTGGCAGATAAAGCAAATTGAGTGCTATTGCCAGGACATGTGCTAGAGGCTACCCATCACTGAATTCAGACCTGCTGTGGTAATGAATGGGTGTAATTGAAGCTGTAAGATTACACAAAGGAGACGACAGAAGAAAACATTTTTAATCATGATTTCTCTTTTACAGCCAGAAAAGAGCATAAGACGGAAGAAAGTCACTTAGAGAATGCACAGAAAAGGTAAGCAGCTCTAATCTGGCCCCAGTTCTTTCTTTGACTAGCCATTCTTTTGTGTTAATATTATGAAGTGCATTCATTTTACTATGCAGTTCTATCTCCAAAACATTTTCACTTCCCCAACTGAAACTTTGCACCCTTTGAACACGAATTTCCCATTCCCCTGTCCCCAGGCAACCACCATTCTACTTTCTGTCTCTGTGACTTTCACTACTTTAGCTACCTCATGCAGTTGGGGTCATCTAGTATTTGTCCTTGTGTGACTGGCGTCTTTCCTGTAGCATAATGTTTGACTAGCCATACTTTCGGTCCCATGTGTTAAGGCTATGCATCCATAAGCAATAAACTTCACTTGGAAGCTGGAGTGAAAGCACTGTAGCAGGACTTAGGAATATTTTTCCTCAGGAAGCAGGGATCATCCAGAAGTGACTCACCTGCCTCACTTGCATGTCATGACACTATTCTGCCTGTTCGCCTCTCCTGCATTGCTCTGCTCCTGAACTGCTTCATGGAAGTCAGGGACAGTTTGACCCTTCCTAGCATTACAGCAGATCAAACTAATTATTGTAGACACCTAAGAGACTTATGTCTTTCCTCAGCTTCTAAAGAAGGATATTATAAACAAGGGACAGGTAGGGAGAAGGGGCTGTCCATATGTTCAGGTGGGGAGAAGGGGCTGACCATATGCCCGTACAGCATGTGGGCATTTCCCCCCAGAAGTTGGGGAAGACTTCAGAGGTCTTCTGTTCAGCCTCATGTCACCCACTTCAGGCATCTTCCTTGCTCTGTGTCTCTCTCTCTCAATAGACACCAGAGGGGAACCATTCACTCCTAATCATCAGGTCTCACCCCTTAGGGCTTTTTCCTTTTTGTTAATTGACCAGGTTAGTCAACTGGCTCTCCCTCCCTCGTAGAAGAATGAGTGGCAGTAGACAGAGGTGTTCTCATATGTAGGGCTGAAATTTGAGATATATTTTGCTGGTACCAATTCTAAAAGTACTGGTAAATTAGATGAGAGGTAGGAGTAGGAGACAGCATATAAGGACAAATGAGCTTTACAAATGTATGAGAGGAACAGTCGCCCAGTTAGGAATTTAAATGCAAATAAACAGATTGTAGAAATTCGCCATTTTCCCCCTGTTTGACCATAATTTCCAAGACTTCTGAAATCCCATAGAAAGTATCATCTGCTCTGCTTTCAGAGGTGCCAGCATCTTGCCCTGCTTCCCACTATAATTACCAATAAGATTAAAATGCTGGTGAAAGCGAGGTGAAGGCAAGTCTTGCACTTTGCTAAGCGCAGACATATTCTCAAATCATGCTTATCATTCCTGTCATAATAATCATTCAAAACTGAGATAATTCCATGGTTATGTTTTTAGGAGTTTGTGTCTCTCTGTTGACCTTGTTCCTATATTAAGCTTCCCTTCCCCATTGCATAAAACTAGCACATCTGTGTTATGGAAACATGCAGCACATAGAGAAGAGATTAGCAACAAGGGCACATGGTGTCAGGCCAAACAGAAATTCAGCTTCTGGGGCAGATGTCAAATTTCTAATACTTTTTCAAGATTCTTGCTGAAGGAAAAGGGGACCCACCGTAGAGGGGCCGAAGCTGCTGCCGTGCATTAGCTCTGCGGAGGGGAGTCATAAATTCTGGTTGTCAGCGTTTTCCGTGGCTTTGTGGTGAAGGTAGTCTAGCTTTCATGTCATACATGAAATATGTTAGATCCCATCTTTAATGCAGAAACCACAGTTGTTTGGTTATACTCTTTAAGGAGGTCGTGGTCAGTGTTGCAATATTTGTGTGAGATTAGTGAACTCTTATGTTTTATTCTCAAGAGAAACAGTTTACTCTGAGGCTAAGGAATATTTGCTTTTCCTAAGCAGTTTCTGAAGGCATGCATACAAGACAATAAGTGGATGTGTTCCACTTTGGATCTCAGGACTGTAGAAGTAAAACAGTTCACTTTGCTATGGGTTCTTTGATGTAGTCATTGTCTGTACTTTAAAAATGTTTGGCCGAATTAAAAAGATACAAATCAGACAGGGAATTATAGCAGACAGAAAAGGGGTCAGGGACTAGTTTGCAGTGAAATAAAAAAGTTATATAAAACCAAACATAGGATTAGAAATCAATCTTTTAAAAGCTGAGAGCCGTTTTAGAGCTATCTGCTGACAAATAGAAATTTCAAATTGCGTGATTGACCTTTGTTTCCTATATATTAGCGAAAATTCTTCTGGTTGTTAAATATCAGCAATTCTCTTGTCCAAATTGCAAAAGATTTTCAGTGGTCAGCCTCTGTGAATCAAAACTGAATTTAAAATGAAGGGAGTTTTGTCTAGGAAAGACAACAATCTAGGCCTTATGAGATCATCGCAAGTTCACATTCTAGCTTTTAGGTTTTTCTTAAACAGTGGAATAACAATGAAATCAAATAAGGCACACTTTTTTTTTTT
>NW_012123709.1:8393919-8436273 GCF_000951035.1 Colobus angolensis palliatus
GTTTCAACGTGTTAGCCAAGATGGTCTGTATCTCCTGACCTCATAATCCGCCCGCCTCGGCCTCCCAAAGTGCTAGGATTACAGGCATGAGCCACCACGCCAGGCCAAATAAGGCACATTCTTGAAGTGACATTATCTTTGTCAAAGCTGCTGAGTGCCAAAGCCAGGCCATCCTCTGGGACTCTGTTTACATTGGTTCTTCTGAAGAGGTTTGCTTGCTCTCTCAGTTTCCAAACACATCGGGAAAAAAAGGCTGAAATTTAGTATTTCTTTTAGTGTTTCCCACCCTTTAAGGGAGAGTGAGCAAGCAGCACCTCACCAATCCTCAGGGAGAGAGGCAGGGAGGGCAGTGGTTAGCTCCGGTTTCGAGGTGAGAAAATCGAGGCCCACAGGAGGCTGATGTATTTTTCTCAGGCCCTGCAACAACCACCAGATTACTCTTGCCATTCTCTGAAACTGCACCAGGATTTGCAATATGTTAATCTTGCAGTCTAGACTCCAGGTAATGCCAGAGGTGTGAGGTGTTCCATGAAGCACAATAACTGGACTTCAGTGTATTTTGCTGGAAAATGAAAAGATAAGTTGTTCCTCTAAATATTAGAAATGAAAGACTCTCCCTTCCCCATGAATGCTCAAATAAATACGTATCTGTATAGAAGGTAAGCTTAAGAAAGAGAAAAAATAATCACGCGCCCTCCCTGGGATGATGCATGTTATGTGTGATACAGAGGACAACTGTGTCTAAAGTAGAAAAGGGTCGGGGAGAACGACTCTTTTGTCTCTTAAATGCCTGTGTGATTGAGCATGAGCAACAGAAAGATGAAGCAGACACAGCATTTCACAGAAAATCAGGGGACCTGAATTCTAGGCCCAGCCCTACCCGTGAATAATGCCACGCAATCTTTCCAGGTCTCTGTTTTGTCATCTATAAAATGATAATTTGGGCAAGTCATCCTGTAACTTCCTTCCCATTCTAAAGTCCTGTGACTTTATGGGAAATGCATGGCCTGTTCCTATAGGTTATGTAACTCTACTTATGTATTCCTGTGCTGTAGTCAAAATAATTTTCATTTGAATTTAAAAAAGGTACATGCTATAGAGTGTACATTTGGTTTACCAGTATTTGGACTGCCATGGAAATAAGGGTTATGTGTGGGGCAAGAGTGGACATTGCCACTTTCTTCCCTTACCGGTTTTTCTTGACATTATGTATGTTTGGAATTATAATGGAGTCCCGTAAGAGATTACTGCAGTTATTGCCTTTCTCCACTTATGCACTTCCAGTCTTTTAATAACTGGGAGCCAAAATTCCCTGACCAGTAGTTTTAATTTGCATTAAAAACAGATTTATTCTTTACAGAAGCACAAAGAATTTATGGGACTCAGAGCTGCAGCTCCAGCTTGGATCTCGCCTAATCGTAGCCATGGAATCAATTAACAGTTCATCTGTGAAATGTGATAAAATCTTATGAGATACATATTGCCCAATAACTGAGAGCGAGATGAAAGTATGCTCCAGAATAGTAACGGAGCTTCAGGGTTTTACAATCGCCATTGAATAGAGTTCCATTAGAAAATCAGTATTCAGGATGGCCACAAAAAATAAAAAATAAAAAAAATAACCTGCTGTGTCTGAACAGATGATAGAGCATTGAGTAATAAACCCGGCCAGCCATTCCTGCTTTGATTAGTTTCCAACACCCTAGAAAAGAGGGTCATTTATTTAAGTGTTCTTGCTCATGGCAAATGAGCTTGTGAGGCTTGGGGTAGGTGGGGGTGAGGGGGAAAGATTGAGTTCAAAGCTATAAATTGCCGCAAAGCTAGTGCCTCCAAGAAGGGCTGCTTGGGAGGCCCAGGTAGTCTGGTGTGCAGTGAGCCTCGCTGGGATAGGTCTTACTGATATCTGGGAATCCACTCTGGAAAAATGAGACTCTTTACTGACCAGATTGGAGATCATTTTTCAAGATCAGAAATGGTTTTTCATCCAAAACTTGCTATGCCTACAACTCTATCTATTTTTATACATCGGTGGTTTGTATTCTTGTGTCGTATTAAGTTTTAAAAGGTAGCCCTCCTAAAGATCATATCATCTACATCTCTTATTTTACCCTTGAGAAAATTGAGAGTCAAAGATGCTGAGTGATTGGCCCAAGGTTACAAAGCCAGTATACACCAGAATAAGGATAGAATGGATTTTCTTGCTTTTCTGTGAAGCATTTGACAGATTAATTATTCCCAATGAGCTCTCGAACCAACTGCTGCTAATGCTGCAGTCAGCGTGTCATCAGCCTTGCATGTAATCACTAAACATAAAATGAAGAGCAGGGGAGAGACGGGGATCTGAGATGAAGAACTAACTCAAGATATTTTACCTACACAACCCCAGAAATTATACATGCTGATTTTATACAGATAAGATGTGCCCAGGAGCATCCCGATCAAGTTCTGTTTTTTGGCACATCAGTTTGAGCAAATAGATTTTCTGAGGCTTACAATAAACTTCAGTAACTATGAGCCCTCAGCTTCTGTGTTAGAGCATTAAACACATGGGAAACGGCCCCCAGCATCCCCCTCCTAATGGGTTTTAGTGTTGAGAATTTCTCACCCTCTACCTCATTCCATTTTCCCCCCTACCTGTTGCAGTTTTGAAACAACAGTAGGATATTTTGGGATGAAGCCAAAGTCTGGTGAGAAGGAGATCACACCCAGCTACGTGTTTATGGTGTGGTACGAGTTCTGCAGTGACTTCAAGACAATTTGGAAACGGGAGAGTAAAAACATATCTAAAGAAAGGTAAGGTTCAAATAAAGATTTGAATGCCTCCTTCAGGAGCTTCGGAAACTGCACTCTTAAACCTATCAAAATGTGTCTATCACACGTGTCAATGTTTTCTTTCTGATCAAGTGGTCATCGGGAAAGGACTTTTGCCTCAGGGATCGTAGGGAAATTCGGGGAAAGCTTGCTGTCCACACGGGCAGGTATGTTCACATGATCTGATAAGTTACACTTTCTTAACCCCTTCCAATTACTAGCTAGTAAATGAAAGGAGGGTTGTGCTAATTTGCAACAGATTGCTTCTCTGTGTATTTTCATGTTGGCCCGGGCTAAATGAGGCAGCCTTGCTGTCGCAGACAGTATAGACAAATAAAAGTGAATGCTTTCCCCATTAATATACTGAACTTGCATCAAAGGAAAATCTCTGTGACTCAGGCCACACTTCACACAGCGTGGAAGCCCCACATTGGATTTACAGCGCCACTTCTGACTCCCTGTATCCTGCTGCGGACATCAAACTGCGTGCCGCTCGGCCTCATTGCAGCCCCCGATTTTATTAGCTGGGGGTAGAAGAAAAACCTCAACTCTGAATATAGACGAGGTGTGTGTGTGTGTGTGTTCGTTTTCCTTAGAGAGACTGAACTTGCCCCTATTTATCGGAAAAAAGCATTTCTGCCTGATCATTTTTGTGATTGGGTTCCCACTGTTCTGGAAGGGGTGTCATGGATTTAAACTTCAAACAGGTCTTACTGCTACTCCTGTGGAACAGATGTATAAGAATGGCATTCAGAACAGAATGGACGGAGACAAAAAATTCCTCAGCATAAGGAAAATGATATATTTAATTACAGCATCTGCATTTTACTAACCTTTGAGGCTTGACATTCCATAATTCAGTATTTTTGTTCTTCACTGGGTAATCAAAGAAAAGATACATACATAATATATTTGTAGACACATCACAACCTACTCTAATATATTTCACCTTAAAACACTAGTAAGAGGATCAAAATTGTGAGATTTTTGACCTAGTATTAGTCTCCGAGTATTTTCTCAGGGAGCTAAAAAAAGAAAAAGGCCTTCTTTCTTTCCAGGGAAGTTAGCTTTAAAAACGTTTATCAACACATCTTCCCATCATTACTTCTTTGGGAACATGGGAATTAAACTGAATCTATCCATTACGTAGATAAAACTGAAGCAGAGAAAAGTGCCATTGTTGAGAAAATAGGTCGTTGATAATAACATGAAAAAAATCCTAAAAATCTTGGCACCAAACTCGTAGCTCTTGCCCTGCAATCACTTACTTAGCCTTTTAAAGTAAGCTAAAATAAGTTTCTCTGGAATCAATTCTCTTACAAAAATGCTATTCTTATAGTAGCATAGGAGCTGGCCAGTCTGCCCTCCAGGTCCACACACCTTGAGGCTGGGACATCCAGCAGTGGGCCTGGAATGGACAGCCTTTGCTTAAGAATTTGCACCTCAGATTTTGAGCACAGTCCTTAGTATATTTGTCCTTGGGGCCCTAAAAATGGTCTAAAACAAAAGACTAACAGAGAAGGCAATAAATTGCTTTATATGTTAATGATCTTCTGTTGAAATACTGAACTGTATTCCAAATTAAAAAGTGTTCTCTATCATAGAAGTTAGAGCAAAGAAATTGTGACCCTGTCATAGAGGTGGTATCCAGAAGTCCTTCAAAATGACAGTATCTCTGATTCCCAGCCACGGGCATTTGTGGCATTGCTTCCTGGGTGCAGCTGTTGAATTGCCTGCTTCACACTCTGTAAACCATCCCCTTTACAGGGTCATGACCTCACAAGACCCTTTTCGGTTCTTCTCATTTCGCAGTTTCAGGAGACCCTTCCTTCCAGCCATGCTGTGTGAGGATGGATCACCAAGGTTTCTACCCTAAAACAACATCTCTGAACGTTGATGATGACTAATAAAATATTTCTGGAGGCAGCAGCATGGTTAGGAAAATCTGTTTGTTAAGAAATATTAGCACATTATGTGTATTACTGCTCAACCATTTAAACAAACTGATTACTATCCAGGGTTTTCTTAAAATCCTGAAGTGAGAACTTTGTTAGTGTTCTCTGTCTGCTAAAGATTTTAGCTTCTTGCCTGTTAGAATCACACATTCATTATGGTAAAATAAGCAAATTAACTGTAATTTTTCTATTATAATTAAATGAGAAACACTATAATTGCTTTGTTTTGACATCTATTGAATGATATTTGATATTGTAGTTTCAATTATACTTTTCCCGGAAACCCAATATATCCCAACAACCCTAAGCATCAGGAGGCAACATAACATCATTAACAAGGGCATCCTAGAAAATAAAATTCATAGCCAAAATAAAAACCTGATAATGTGTAATTATAAAGAAAAGAACTAGCGTGGGATCTCATCAGAAAAATTCAACTCACTTAATTTTTAAATATATTTGAAGGCCAACTAAGTGCTCAAAATCATTGGAAAAATTAAGTATCAGTAGTAGCATTTTCAGAGGGACAGGTTTCATGGAAAGTAGTGTTTTGTTTAAATTCTGCTTCCAAATGAAATGAAAGTGTTGAAAACTACCTAGGCCACTCAGGGTTAATTTGAGGTGGTGGAGAATGTTTACTTTTCCTATTTAGGATAGTTTTCATGAGTACACATTAGTTTGATGCAAAATTGAGATGAACTCATCTTCATAACAAGATAACAACTTCCCCTCGTAAAATCCAGAATAATCTCTAAACATACAAATGACCACATAAAAATGTGCTAAGTTCTTGTGCCTCGTGAGTGAACAATAACCTTATTAAAACTGGTGTCAGAGCACAACTCTGTGGTTCAGTAGAGGAAACAGGGCTTCACTGGGGCATATGGTTCACCTGGAGATGAACTATATCTTTGGAAGAGCAATCTACTGTGTCATGGTATATGAATGGCTTTCAATTTTCCTTGGCATTCAAGCCAGTCTTAAGCAAAACAGCAAACTTCTGAGCCCCGGCACAAATCTGAAAGCGCCAGTTTCTAGACATGCAGTCTGTGACCCACTCAGTCATTGTGCTGCCCCTGGTATCAGGACTCAGCTTTCAGTGAAGCATCCCAGGTCCCTTCTCTTATCCCTTCTGAATACATGCGGGGCTGAGCAGTGTGAAAAAGACCTGGAGACAGAGAGCTGAAAATAGGCGTTTTTACCCTTCATCCCCCCCCACCCCCACCCCCATTAATTGGCTCTGTGATCTTGGGCCAGTCACTTAATCACCGGGAACCCAGTTGTCACATCTGTAAAATATATATATTAGGATGAAGCAGGAATGAAATGGTGACTGTGAGCTCTTCTAGCTCAAAATCTCTATGAATCTAGAAACTACTGTTGTAATTTTCTGAGGAACTGGGTGTTTCGCTTCTGCCACACTGCCCCTCACCTTTGCTCTTGAGCTATAGGGACTCTGTTGGAGGATATTTCAAGCAACGACTTGCAGGTGAGTTGGGAGAGAGATTAGGTGCCAGGAAGAATCTTCACTGCCCTCTTGAAATTGGTAAACGTCTATAGCTGCCTTGCCTCACCTGAACCCCCAGTTCTTCTCATAAAATACTAATGTTGGCCTTTGTTTTGTTTTCTTTTGAGTTACTCAGGCTAGAGTGCCATGACGCAATCACAGCTCACTATAGCCTTGACCTCCTGGGCTCAAGCGATCCTCCTGCCTTAGCCTACTGAGTAGCTGGGACTACAGATGTGCGTCACCATACCTAGCTAATTTTATTTTTTATTTTTGTAGAAACGGCGTCTCACTATGTTGCCCAGGCTGGTCTCGAACTCTGGGCTCAAACAATCCTCCTGCCTTGGCCTCCCAAAGTGCTGGGATTACAGGCATGAGCCACCACGCCCGGTCCTAATGTTGTTCTTGAAGATCACATTTTTTTATGGAGCGTGGACACAAAATATTTTTTTCTCTGCTCATCTATATCCCAACATTGCATTTATGATGTATCATAATCCAAGGTTTATTTTATCCTCAGAAGCAGCTTTGCCTCACTTTTACCTTTTCACACACTTTTGTATTTGTACCTCCTGATATCCAAACATTCAATGAATTTTTGGTACACGCATTTCTTCCACCTGTTGAATCAATAGATTATCCAAGTATATGCATAACTGCAAGGAGGTAACCTAATTTTGCTGATACCTTTATTGGCTCTTCTTTACTCTTTTTTTTTTTTTATTTTTTTATTTTTGGCTCCTTAATTATTCTGTGTGATAGGACCCTTGCTTACAAAACATTCCACCGTTTAGGATATCCTAAGACTGCCCCCACCTATGCCCACTCATGCACACAAACCACTGCCTCCCACAAAATGAGCTGTGAATTTGCAAAAGGTACAGAAGGCCTCAGGGAGTCATGACTTCAGGAATAAAGTCTGGACACATAATTCACCCTGAGCCAAAGCAAACTTTCAAAGTGCCATTTAGAAACCCCATAATGGGTAAGTAATGAGTGAATTAGAAGTTTGGTGAATTTTATGTGAAATGAAAATAAGAAATTTCACTATACACATAGCTCTACTTTACACCATAGGGGAATGGATAGTTACTTTGTTTTTTCTTTTGGGGGCGGGGGCTGTTTTTTAAATTACCCAGCCACATACCAATAGGGTTTTTGTTTTAAATATATTACTTGCTCTTATTATGGGTGATTATGGAACTGCTGTACCCTTGACAGAAGATAGTTCAAAGCTGTTGTGAGGCTATCCTGAAAGCTGTTCTCAGAGCTCCCTACTGCTCAGGTCACTTCAGGACCAAGAGCTGGGGACTTGGAGACGCTGTCACTCAATCCGCAAACCACTGACTGCAGGGTAGGCACTATGGGAATTCTTCTCTTTACATGATAAACTTATTCCTAGAAAAAGCTACATAAATCAAATTTTTATTTATTGAATTCTGCTTTACTACTGACATACATACATGATAATTTTAGCAACTTGTAACATGTTAACTTTCTTTTCCTTGCCCTGTGTTATGTAGTTAAATGGCTTGTATTCATTTAACCACTAAAGAGCTGCTTATTTTTTAAAATCCCGTAATAATACAGTCACCCTCTAATTAATTGGCAAAACTTTGAATTTTCCTAAATCACATTTAAAAATGGTTCTGTGCAAATACACAAACAGTAAATGCCCCAAGACCTAACAGATAAACAGAATTACCATAATCACAAAGAATAGCCAGGCACAGTAGCTCATGCCTGTAATCCCAGCACTTTTGGAGGCTGAGGCGGGTGGATCACCTCAGGTCAGGAGTTCAAGATCAGCCTGGCCAACATGGTGAAACCTCGTCTCTACTAAAAATACAAAAATTGGCTGGGCATGGTGGCACACACCTGTAATCCCAGCTACTCAGAAGGCTGAGGCAGGAGAATCACTTGAGCCTGCGAGGCTAAGGTTGCAGTGAGCCAAGATCGTGCCACTGCACTCCAGCCTGGGCAACAGAGTGAGACCCTGTCTTGAAAAAGGAAAAGAAAAATCACAAAGAATGAAACCTGCTTATTCCCCAAGCAATAAATTTAAAACTATATCTGCAAAATTGAAAATATGCCATGAATAAGGAGAGAGGATAAACTAAAAAGCTGTAAGAATTACAGGATCATTGGTTTAAAAAAACTATACACATCTCTTGGCCCTCTCTTCTCTGAAAGAATCATCCCATCTCTTCTTTTCCCTTCTAACTTCTTTTAAAAGAATAATTTACGTTTATTTCCTTATTTCCTTTTACATACCACACACTCCTTCCTGTCTCGGTAAGGATAACGTCTTGGCTGCCATAACAGAGACCAAAATAACTGTTGCTTAAACAAAGGAAAAATTAATTTTCCTCTGGCATAACAATCTGAATGCAAGGAGTTTGGATGTCAGAAACCCAGTTTTCTTCTCTTTTGTGGCTGCCATCCTTAAGGTAAGGTCCTTATTCCCAAGGTGTAAGGGGGCACACGTCAAGTCTACCACCACCACTGCTGATGAGTTCCTGCCAGTGGGAGGAAACTGCACAGCCTTTCCTTTTAATATTAAATAGCACGAACTGGAAGGTGCACACGTCACTTCCACTTTATCCCGCTGGGCAGAACTTAGTCTCATGGCCATACACAAGGGAGACCAGGAAATGCATTAGCTGGGAGCCATGTCTCCGCTAAAGACTCATGGTTTCCATTACTAAAGGAAGCAGGAGAACTGCATATTGAGACTGTTACCAGACTGTATCAGATTTCCTAGATGTGAAATCAGATGACTCCTCCTAACTCTTTGCCACTGCTAGTTTTTCACACTGATGGTGGTTTCCTCCATCTCGAAATGCCTCATTGCTCTGATAGTATATTCAGTCTCTCTACAAAGGTGACTACTCCCCTTCATCTCCCTCCTTAACTCCTCTGTTTCTTCTGTTCCTTAAGTGTGAACCTTCCCCAAGGTAAAATCTCAGTGTTCCTCTTTTCTACTCTCTACTCTCTGTATAGCTAGTCCCAGCTGTTTTCACAGCTTCACCTATCACCTCATTCCCAAGGCCTCCCAAGTTTTAGACCTAAATTTCCTACTGCATACTAAACGATATACCCAACCTTCATCTGCAATTCAGTATGTCTCCGTTGGAAATTATTCTATCTCAACTAAGGCCTATTCCTCTTAGGCTCCGTAACTTTCAATTGCAACACGATCCTCCTCCTCGTAGCAAAAGGCAGGCTGGAAATGAGAATGATCTTTACTGCTACAAAATTTATTTTTCATCTATTTCTGACTCTTTACAGTTTTGCCCCCTTCATAGTGATTGTTCTTGACCCTGTATTTGAGGTGTCTCTGCCCTAACTCAGTAGTCTGTCATGTCTCACTGGGATTATTGAAACATCCTCCTCACTCTTCTGTCTGCCGAGAGGTTTTCTGTTTCCTCTTTAAATGTCCCTGAATATTGCATCCAGTTATCTTTCCAAAACAGAAGTTAGATCATGTTTATCTCTTTAAACATAGTCTGTGGTTTTCCATTGCTCATGAAATAAATGAAAGATAATTAGCCGTGGTTGGTACTTTAATTTGTTAACATACTGAGTTCTCACAACAGCCCTGGGAAGAAAAATAAAATTAAAAAGGTTTATTGCTATTTCACAGCTAAGCATGAGAGAGTAAATGGATTTTCAATATCATAGTTTCATTAATAAACAGAATGAGGATAAGAACCTAGGTCTTCTTTTTTTTTATGCTAAAGTTGAGTTCTTTAAAGAACTTCATACTCTCTCCCAAATTATAGCATGCCCTCTGAGAACCTGCCCTAAACCCACTCTCCAGCCTCATTTCCTCCCTGCACCTCATCCCTCCCTGCACCTACTGTGACCACTCACTGTCTCACACCTACACTTTCTTTCCTTGTGTTCTCATTGGATAATTTCTTCATACCGCATTGCCCCCCATTATTTCCTGCTGAGCAAAATAGAGTCATCCTTCAAGGACTGCCTCCAGAAACCAGGTTCTGTAGAAATTTTCTGAAATCTCTCTTAATAAAAGAATTAGCTTTTCCTATGAGTTCTGACGGCATTTTCTTCTTACCGTCCTTTAGCATTTAACTCATTCCAGCTTGTCATTTTAGCAGTTGATGTGTATCTTTCCACTTCTAGGACACAAGCCTGTTGTTTGCTGTGTCTTGTATGGTGCATTCTCCAGCACACAGCTGGATAGTGAAAGAGCACTGAAGATCCTGGCTGGTGTAAGAGTTTGGAGGAAGAAATGATCCAAAGGAAATGTGGAAGCTACAGGGAGCTTTGAGGAGACACTTAGCCGTAATCGGGACCACCCTAAGCCGAGAGTTTTAGAGGAGATTCAGAAGCCAGTGGGGTAGTGTTAGAGATCAGCAGCTCCCAAACCTGGCAGATCTCCCAAGTCACCTGGAGGTCATTGCAAAACTATAAACAGAGCTACTGAATCAGAATACCAGAATGTAGAGTCTAGAAATCTGTGGTTTTAGAAACTCCCCACAGAGAGGGCAGAGCAAGAACACATTTTGCGTTTAGTTTCCTTAATAAATACCTTGGCTTCACCATTCTGTTGTTTACATGTACCAGGTAAGCTTTGGAGATGAGAGATTGACACCTTCCTAGTGATTTCTTACCTTCAGCCAAGTTTAGAAACTCCTGAGCTCAGGTGATCTTGCAGTTGTCTTCCAACCTGACTTCCTGCAATTTGAAGTAGAAAATGAGCTGGGCATTGACAGAGCAGATGAATTTGGCTACATAGACCTGGGGGTTTACATTATAAAGATGCGAACTTGGGTGACTCAACACACTTTGGGAGGAATCACACGCAGTGTTATTCCTGGGATCAGCCTGACTAACTGCCCTCTTTCCTGTGCTTCCTTCTTTGAGTGCTTGGTCTACTCCAGTCTCTTGTGTATTTGCGCATTCCGATAATATAAATTTGCAGCACTTAATTTAAACACATAGAATCATGTGTCACTTAACTGGTGGGATACATTGTGAGAAATGCATTGTTAGGTGATGTCATCATTGTGCAAACATTATAGAGTGTACTTACACAAACCTAGATGGTGTAGCCTACTTCACACCTAGGCTATATGGCATACCCTGTTGTTCTTAGGCTACAAACCTGTACAGCAGGTTACTGTACTGAGTCTAATTGTAACACCATGGTATTTGTATCTAAACACAGAAAAGGTACTGTAAAAATATAGTATAAAAGATAGAAAATGGTACACCTGTGTAGGGCACTTAGCCGTGGATGGAGCTCACGGAATTGGAAATTGCTCTGGGTGAGTCAGTGAGTGAGTGGTGGGTGAATCTGAAGGCCTAGAATATTACTGTACCCTATTTTTTTATGTTTATAACTAAACACTGTACATTTAGGCTACACTAAATTTATTTTTATAATAAAGTAATGGTGCCACAACATGATGGTGGCTATGACTTCACTAGGCAATAGGAATTTTTGACCTCCATTATAACCTTATGGGACCACCATCATATATGAGGTCTGTCTTTGACCGAAATGTCATTATGCAGTGTGTGACTGTACTTTATAATATTTACATAAAGGCATAATTTAAAAATATCTATTATGTCTTAAGTGATACACAAACTATGAAACTCAATTCTGGAAAAATTTACTGATCACATACTGTGTCCTTCATGAAGGGTTCTCCAATCTGTATGAGCTATCTTACCTCCAGAATTTTGAGGGTGTACTATGTCTTCAATTTTGGCGTTTCATGATTTGGTTTTTTATTTATTTGGTTATAAACACTTTCTCTTTTGGATAAATCACAGCCCCTAGAAGATAATTACAATGTCTTGTACTACTTTGTTTTCTCTGTAGCACCTTGTTTTTCCCTGTATATAGTAGATACTGAGTTAGTGTTTGTTGAACAAATAAATAATCACTGTGTGTGTGTTTTTTGTTGTTGTTTTTTTTTTTTTTTTTTTTGCCATGTTGAAACTGGTTGCAGGATTTGCTGTCTGCTGCTGATAGATGAAAAATCCTATGTATTTGGGTTTTGGTGGTAGAAGTCCCTGAACCTAACCCATATGGGTTGCTTCTTCCCAAGAATCTAAAATCTTAATAGCTTTGTTAAAGAGAACAGACATGTTCAGAACAAGAAAGATTAGTTAATGGAGTAAAACAATCGCCAGGTCTGTTCTTGACTGTATTACTTTCAATTTGTTTAGAAAAAAACACGGAAGTGGAGATCCTTTGGATTCATGGCTATGCCAAGCCGCAAACCTCTTTGGAGCTCAAATCAAAACCTTAGAGCGCATCTGTCCACACTCTATTTCCCTAGCTTGGCAGAGAACAATGGAAACCTAAAGTATGTCTCCTTCGTTCAGCCTAGAATATTTCTAAATTACTTATCTGTGGGACTCCTGACAGCTCCTGCCTTGGGCAGAGATGCAGCAGGGGGCTGCCTGGGTAGGATGATTTGAGGGGCGCCAGAGAGGCTCCCTACTCCAGACAGTCTTCCCTGTTTCCTCACCCTTTTGTTCCAGTCACCCGTGCAAACAGGCTGTCAGTGCTAGTTTTTGGTGAGACTCCATAGGTGGTATAGGTTTCAAAACCAAAAGGGGGGGAGTTGGCATCTGCTAGCACGTGCATGTCTTCATTATCAGGATTGGAAATGTCTCCCAAAGACTAATGCATTTCAATTAAATTTGCGAATTTATGACACAGGGCTGATTTCAGTTTTCAAACTGTCTCCCAGACTACTCTCCCTAAATGAGGAAATGAATGCGATGCTGTTACCTTTCACTCTGCACCTAAATCGCTAGGTCGGCTCTGGGTGTTATGTCTACTAAGTGCAGAGTGATTGGCTTTAACTGATCATGCATTCCAGGGCCAGTCCAGGGCTCCCCAACTTCAACTCCCCTGTGGCCCCGGGGAGAAGCTCTGCAAACGGAAGAGGCCTTTGTTCTGCAATTAATCACTTGAAGTCAAAGTATGTTTGGGTACTACAAGTGATAGCTCAAACAAAACTATGAAGTGGCTGATCTGTGTAGCTGGTGCAATGCAGTCTTTAAGAGAAGGTTTTTTACTTTTAAATAGGAAAATAGCTTTAGGAAAATAGCTTAGGAATAGAGTAGGGAAAATTGTCAGATTTAGATTTGACAAAGTACACAATTGGACAAAATAGAAGTGATATGCTAATTTGTCATGGAATTTTGTTTTGTTTTGTTTTTTTAAGAGACAAAGTCTCACTCTTTTGCCCAGGCTAGAATGCAGTGGTGTCATCATAGTAACCTCCAATTCCTGGGATCAAGTGATCCTCCTGCCTCAGCTTCCTGACTAGTTAGGACTACAGGCACACATCATCATGCCCAACTCATTTTTTTAAAAAGCATTTTTGGGGGTCTTGCTATATTGCCCAGGCTGGCCTTGAACTCCTAGCCTCAAGCAGTCCTCCTGCCTCAGCCTCCCAAAGCACTGGAATTACAGGTGTGAGCCACCACGCCCAACTGGAATATGTTTTAAAGGCTAAATTCTGGTGTGTTAGGAGCTAAGCCTGAGATTACTTTGTGCTCATATTCTTTCTTTTCCTGCTAGTCTGTTTTATCATGGCTGCTAGTGAAACTGACCTGGGAGGCACAGGCAATGCCAGAGTGGTCAGAGCCACAGGTCAGATGGAAGAGTGTGTCTGTCTAAGTATGTGGCCCTGTTGGCCTGCCTGGGATACATGAACTTGGGGTTATTGTTTATGGCTCTTTTCTCTTAGTTTTATTTTTCTACCCTTTGAAAACATTCCACATAGGCTAGTCAATGATGTTTTCATCAGCTGCTGCAGCAAGGAAAAAATTTCCCTTTAAATTGAGAAATTAATGAGTTTGGTTTTTTTTTTATTATTATTTCTTTTCTTACTAACAGTAGAGAGTGACTTTACTTATTTCATTGACTTTTATAGCAATGAACCATGTGCGATAGTTATGTCAGGAATTCGGAAACGCCTCATGAGTGAATGTTGTCAAGAAGGATAGAAATGAGAGTGGTTCTCACAGCCCTGGTCAGGTCTCTGTGATCGCACTTATTTAGAACCAAAGTTGGACGTTAGTCCCTTTTCGCCTGGAGAAGCAATTTGACTCTGTGAACTGGAGTCCGTACCTTGTGTAGACTCGAGGAGTATCAAAAGACCTGAACAAACTACGTAGAGTGGACAGAACCTTACTTCTGATGTTCAGGCTACCAGGCGGTGGTTGGAGGGATGGCTGGACTCAGCCATATCCCTCTGAAAGCATATTTAAAACAGCCCTTACGGCGTTAATACCATCTATGCTTCAGGTAAGCCTAATGAGGAAAAGATGAAAATGTTGCCCTCAGTCTTCTCTATTCAAAGTGCCATAAACCATATGATATTGAGCTTTCTGAGGTAAGAAAGCCCTTTCCATGATGCCCCGAAGTCTATATGCTATTCCCTGTGTCTTGGCCTGATGTGACTTAGTTCAAAGCTGCAAGGAGATCATGGCAAAGGATTGACTATTCACTCCTTGTTGTATTTCATCCTTGAAGCTCTTTATACCCCTTTTCTGACTTTTTCTTCTGAAGGGAGACCGTAAGAGTGTCATTATTTGCTCATAGAAGCTGTCCCTGGTAATGATTGGTAAGGCAAAGCTATGTTGGGTAGTCAGACCGGTGAGTCATTTATTTTACAGGTGTGATCTTCAGTGAGGGCCAGTACCTTTTCTGTACCACGGAAACCTTATTCACCATTCCAAAGGATCACAGGCCAGAATTGACTGAGCTAGTGGCAAAAATGTGTTTTTTGCATGTTCCTTTGTTTATCATGTTGCTTCATGTATTTCTGAACAGTCATGAGAATGAAGAGCTCTTGCAGTTATTAGAGAGATTCTGAACTCCTGTCTTTACATTTAGTGGTGCAGCACTTGGACCTTCAGTTTTTTTCATCCTTTTTTTTAGGGAATGTGGACATTCCCTGTGTCATGCTGACTTAAAGGCACATTACCTGTTGGCGCACATATGCCTCTAGCCTGTAGAAAGCCTACAGTAGGCCATAGGCTCTCCCAAAAGATGAGGCTGTAACAGTGGGGAGCCTAAATCTCTAAAAAGAAAGGCATGCTACTTTTTGAACATAGTTCACCTGGCTGCCTGTAACCCCTGCTCTCTGATGAGTTGAAGAAAAAAAAATGATTTTGTAGTGGTTCTAATGTGAAAGCAAAGGTTACAGTCAACTTCTTTGTCTTTCTTTTTTTTTTTTTTTTTTTAGTTTTTTGAGACGGAGTCTCACTGTGTCACCCAGGCTGGAGTGCAGTGGCATAATCTCAGCTCACTGCAAGCTCCGCGTCCCGGGTTCATGCCATTCTCCTGCCTCAGCCTCCCAAGTAGCTGGGACTACAGGCGCCCACCACCACACGCGGCTAATTTTTTGTATTTTTAGTAGAGACGGGGATTCACTGCATTAGCCAGGATGGTCTCAATCTCCTGACCTCGTGATCCGCCCGCCTCGACCTCCCAAAGTGCTGGGATTACAGGCGTGAGCCACCGTGTCTGACCAGGTTATAGTCAACTACAGAGCCAAGAGTAGGCAAGAACATCTGAGGACATGACTCACTTTCCCGTCTCATACTTGTGTCTTTCCTCAGTAGTTGGCAGCACTTGGTATTTACCGGGGCTCCCAGTAACTCCTTAGGGAGCATAGGCATGATAGAAGGAGGAAAAGATTAAGTTTTCAAAAATTTTACTGAGACATTTATGAATTGAGAATATGTGTGTTCTTTCTCTGACATGTTTGTATGTTTTTTTCCTATATATCCAAATTATTTTGTAAGGATTGCCATATAACCTTTATTTATTTTTTTATTTTTATCAATACAGGAGGTACATGGATTTGTACAGGTTTGTTACACGGATATATTTCATAGTGGCAAGGTTTGGGCTTCTAGTGTATCCATCACCCAAAGAGTGAACCTTGTACCCAAAAGGTTATTTGTTGACCCTCACTGTCTTCCCACTCTCCCCCCTTTCTAATAATCCCCAGTGTCTGTTATTTCCCTCTATATGTCCCTGTGTAACCACTCTTTAGCTCCCGCTTATAAGTGAGACCATGCAGTCTTTGATTTTCTCTTTCTGAGTTATTTCACTTAGGATAATGGTCTGCAGCTCCATCTATGTTGCTGCCATGGACATGATTTCATTCTTTTTATGACTGCATAGTATTTCATGGTGTAGGTGATCCACATTTTCTTTGTCCATTCACCTACTGATGGACATTAGAGCCGACATCTAGGCCAGAAACAAAAACAAGTCCACAAACGATGAGGAGGTTGAGCATGTATGCTGCTGGAAACTGTCTAACCAGCAAATTTTCTTTGATTAAATGCAAAAAGCCCTTACCTCCTAAGTGGGAGAAATAAATTCCAGACTTGGGACAAAGTTACATAACCTCACTGAGTCCTAGTCTCCTTTGGGCAAAGTAATGTGGATACTTTTCAGTATCTTGGAATCTATACATAAGATGACATGTGTAAAGATTTAGCACATTTGGGTGGCCTTGAGCATCTTTTCTTTTTCCTTATTTAAGACTCAGTCAGCTAATCGGTAACTGGAACTATACTTCTAAATGTTTTTATAGTTTTTTCCCAAGGATAAATGCAAAAAGCAATCATTTTATAACTCTGAGTATTTACTAAACATTTAAATTAAGGCAGAAAAACAAAAGTTATCAATGCACGTCATTTGTCACATAGATGCTTACTAAGAACTGACTTGTGCATGGTGCAGTGCTGGGTAAAGGAACAAGGAGAGGTCCCAAATATGGATAAGTCCTGCTCATTGTCCTCAAGTCATTCCAGTGGTTTAAGAAAAATAAGACACCTACTCAGTTCTAAGATGAAATGCCTTAAGTACCTTAAGAGAGGCACAAAGTGCTTTGTCACTTAAGAAAAGAGCAATTACTTCTGGCGAAGAGAGATGAAGGAAGCTTTCGTGACTTTGACACTTAAGCTGTAAACAGAAGAATGAGAAGGATTTGAATGCATGGAAATGACTCAGACAGTCATTGAGGGAACAGTAAAAGCAAGATGCAAAGGTGAGAAAAAGTCATGTGCAAAGAGTGTAAGGCGTTTGGGTGGGTCGTGGAACACGTGGAGTGAGGTGAAGGAAAAGACGCTTGATCAGTAACCACATATAGTACTTGCTTTAATTTTTATAGCAACAGTGTTATTAGGTGTGGTATTATTCACACTTTTAAGAGATGAGGAAATTGAGGTTCAGGGGATTACGTGACTTACCCAAAGATACTCAGCTAATTAAACCAGCATACTATGAATACAACAGATCTGAGTCTGAAGAGGTAAGATAGACAAGTAAACTAGGTTTATAATGGGGAGATTGGATTGCCAATCCAAAATCATAAGATTTTGGATCCTGTGATATAGTCCAGGAATTGGCAAACTGCAGCCAGATCTGGCCCACTACCAGTATTTGTCAATAAAATGTGTTAGAACACGGCATTGCCTGGTTGTTGATGTATTTGTCTGCTGGCTACTTTCACACTGCAACAGCAGAATTAATTTATTGTCCAGTGCACAAATAAGAATGTTGAATTCATTGTAACTAACCTGTGCATGTGGGCAGGGAGATGGGATTACTAAAAGTGTGTTTTCAGCAAATTGTATAACATTAGCTAGATAAAGAGCTAAGCTACTCAGCCACTTACAGATGCCAACAAATATGTGATTAATATTAAGCAAGGTATTTTTTATTTGAAGCATGGAAGAAAAAACATATTTTTTAAATGTCTGAGTTGATCTTTAAGTATTTACTATTTTGAAGATTCTTTGAAGAAATTTTAAAAATAAAAATACTAAAGATAACATACCACACCCATGTTCCCACCACCTAGAATTATAACTATTAACATTCATCATATATTCTTTAAGATTTTAAATTTAAAAATGAAGTCTTACAGATAAAATGAAATTCTACTTGGCATATTATTGCCAGTGTCATTCTCTTCCCAGATCTTTCTAGCAGTAACCTCTATCATGAAATTATTGAGTATCTTTCTAGTCTATTTTGAATACTTTTATACGTGTGTATCCGTATATAAATACAGATAGATGTTTGTATGTATGGGTTCAATTTAAAATTATACGCACAATGTAGCATACTGCCTGCAAGGTAACAATAGCAGCTTACATTTATTCCGCTATTACCACCTGCCTGGAGCTGCACTGCTGTTGCGGGACCCCACCACTTTCGGTCAGGAGTTTCCTCACTGCAGTCCCTTCTGCGGTTGCCAGAAAGTTGTTACAGGAAAGCAGTCTCGATCCAGACCCCGAAGAGAGGGTTCTTGGATCTCACACAAGAAAGAATACAGGGCGAGTCCGTAGAGTACAGGGAAAGCAAGTTTATCAGGAAAGCAAAGGAATAAAAGAACGGCTACTCCATAGGCAGAGCACCCTGAGAGCTGCTGGCTGCCCACTTTTATGGTTCTTTTTTGATGATGTGCTAAATAAGAGATAGATTATTCATGCCTCCCCTTTTTAAGATCATGTAGGGTAACTTCCTGACTATTGCTGTGACGTGTAAACTGTCTTGGCACTAATGGGAGTGTAACAGTAAGGATGACCAGAGGTCACTGCGTGGCCATCTTGGTTTTGGCCAGTTTGGGCCAACTTCTTTACTGAAACCTGTTTTATCAGCAAGGTCTTCATGACCTGTGTCCTGTGCTGTCCTCCTGTCTCTTCCTGTGACTTAGAATGCCTTAGCCATCTGGGAATGTAGCCCACTAGGTTTCAGCCTCATTTTACCCAGCTTCTATTCAAGATGGAGTTGGTCTGGTTCACATGCTTCTGACACTGTCTCAGTCCTCTCATTGATCCTATGTAGCATGCACTATTGCTTTCAAGTATTTTTTAGGAAATAAGGCACACAGAGAGTTCTCTTCTGTAGAGTCACACAGTTAGTAAGTGATAGGGCTGAGAATTAATTCTGCAGTCAGACTTTGGGGCCTGAGCTCTTGACCATCATCATAGATGGCCTATTCACTGTCACTGCAGGATTCTTCACTCTCTCAGTATCATGCCTCTGATACCTGTGCTGGTTGAATTCATAGATCTAGTTCATTCCTTCTCACTGTTATACCCTATTCTGTTGAATGAATACTGTACATAAGCAGCATTGCACATTGCATGGTAGTTAAGACCTATGAAATGGGAATAGTCAAAGTTCCTGTCTCACAGAGTTGTTGTGAAAATTAAGTTTAATTCAAATATGGTAGATAGAACAGCACCTGGTACAGATTAAGTACCCAATAAATGTTGGTATTTGCTATTGTCATATATATATTACCCGTTGAACGTATTCATTAGGATGTCTGCAGTTTTTCATGATTGCATATATTGCCAGAGTGAAAGCTCTGTGTCTGTTTATTATTATTTTTGGTATCTCCCTACAAGAAAACTTGATGGCTTGTAGAGTGTACATGCTTCCGGTTTTACTTGATATTGCCAAACCCCACTACACCAATTTCTTCTCCCTAGTGCACTGTGTGGCACCTCCCATTCCACTGCATCCTCACAAACAGTTAATATTGTCTAATTATTTACGTTTGCCAACCTGATGGGTAAGAAGTACTATCATGCTGAATTAACGAATTTTTAATAAATTTTCTTGACGTAGAATTTACATATTGCAAAATTCACCCTTTTAAAGTGTACAATTCGGTACACATTAGTATCACTTCACTACACAGTGGTTTTTAGTATGTTCACAAGGGTGTACAACCATTCCCTCTATCTGATTTTAGAGGAAATCGTTGACTCGTTAGCAATAACTCCCCATTTTCCCCTGCATGGGTAAACCCATGGTTTTGCTAATCTACTTTCTGTATGGATTTGCCTATTCTGAACACTTCATATAAATGGAGTCATGTGTTTTTGTGATTGGCTTTTTTCACTTAGCACAACGTTTTTAAGGTACATCCATGTCGTAGCATGTGTCCGCAAATTCATTCCTTTTTATGGCTCAATAATATTCCATTTTATGGATATACCACATTTCATTTATCCATCAGGTGATGGAAATTTGGTTGCTTCTACTCTTGACTATCACAAATAATGGCTCTATAAACATTCATATGCAAATTTTTATATAGACATCTTCTCCGTTTTCTTAGTTCTACATATATTTATGTACCTAGCAGTGGAATTGCTGGGCCATATGGTAATTCTGTGCCTAACATTTTGGAAAACGGCCAAACTGTTTTCCAAAGCAACTGTGTAATTTTACAGTCACATCGGTGTATGAGGGTTCCAGTGTCTTCACATCTTCATCTCTAGTATTTGTCATTGTCTGTCTTTCTGATTCTAGCCATCCTAGTGGATGTGAAGTGGTATCCCATTGTGGTTTGGATTTGTGTTTCCTGATTACCAGTGACATTGAGCATCTTTTTTACGTGCTTATTGACCATGTGTATGTCAGCTTTGGAGAAATGTCTATTCAAATCCCTTGTCCATTTTTAGAGGAGGGGGTATAATTTGTCTTATTTGAATTGTAAGAGTTCTTTATGTGTTCTGGACACAAGTCTCTGTTAGGTATATGATTTAAAAATATTTTTCCCATTCTGTAGGTTATCACATCTTAATTGATGTGAAATGGTGAATTTTAATATCTGTGGTTTCACATTTCCTCAGAACTTCATTCTGCTAAGTGGATCACAAGCCAGATAACATTGAAGTAAATAATGCTCTGTGCCCATGGTATTCCACCCAGCAGAAACTACCACATTGTTCACAATAACAGTCTTCAGCTGGTGAAGAAAGTTCAGTTTTGATAAAGCAGAGAAGTCTTCACACCTGATTAGGGTTTGAATTTAATAACAAAAAGCATTGAAAAAACATTTCAGTATTTTCAAATTGCTGATGGATTAATTCAAAAGCATTTGGGTTTATGTTTAACCTGCCTTAACTCTTTCTTCTTTCCTTTTCCCTCTTCCTTTCTTTTCCCTGTCTCCCCTGTCTTTTCCCTATTTCTATTTCAGATTGAAAATGGCTCAGGAATCAGTCAGCAAGTTGACTTCAGAGAAGAAAGTGGAGACAAAGAAAATCAATCCCACTGCTAGCCTGGTGAGATATATTTTTCAACATTACCTAACAATTGTCATGAAAATTGAGTTGCGCCCAGGAAGGACTAAAACTCAGAGAAGAAACGTAGTATCCAGAGTCTCAGTTCCCATCCCAGAGTAGCATATGGTTTAAAAAAAAAAAAAATAGTATGTGTGGGTGGAGGTACAAAACATAACTTTATATGTTTTTCCTGTAAACTCAACATAGGTCATTTCTGATAACCAAATTTTGTCCCTTGCCATTTCACATCCTTCCACACGCTACCCACAGTACAATCACCCTTATCTCAAAGTGTCTGCCTCTCAAAATGTTTAAATATACTCATTCTCTTCAGTTCCTTTTCTCCATTAAAGAAAGAGGCAGGGATTCTCCTGTTGATAGTTGGGAAATTTGAAGTGCAGAAAGATACAGGCTACCCAGAGTCACTTGGCAAGTGGTAACTAAAACCAGGACCAGATTCTGGGTCTCCTGACATCTCTCCCTGTGCTGGAAAGCAGCAGTCTCCCCAGTCTTCCTAGATTTGAGACTGCATTGTCCTCCAAAGTCCAGTTTTCAATAGAGATCACAATGAATCTCCACCCAGGTGTTACAATAGTCAGAAGAGCTACACGGTTGGGATCCCAGGATGTTGAGAATGAAATGGCCTGGGTTCAGAGCACAGCTGTGCCACTTAAATAGTTGTAAAACCTTAGTGAAGTTACTTTGTTTCTTTCTCTTCCATGAAAAGAGCGTATTACTTTTCCTTTGGGGTTATTTTGAGAAGACTGAGAAAAGACATGTAAAATGCCTAACACATAATAAGAGCTCAATAAATATTAGTTGTTTTTCTTGTTGCTGTGAATTTCAGCTGCTTTGGTTGACCCTGCAATGGGGGATGGTGATGAGTGGGGAATGGCGATGAGTGGGAAGTGGAAGCATCACCCTTCTGTCTCGGATTTTTCAAACCCTACCCTCTCTGGACCCTGATGTCCCACAACTACTTACTTTATCCTTTTAGATTATTAGTACTTTTTTGCTGGGTGCTTCAAATCCTTTGAAATTCTAAGTGGGATCTAAGTTATAAAGTGAGATTATTTCTGTTGATTGACCATGATGTTTCTCCCAGCAACCCCATGAGCAGCTAAATGAATGTTGCATGAGGCTGATGAAAGAAATGGAGAAGTCCAGGCTGCACAGCCTGGTCAGGTAAAGCGATGGTCGAGCACATGGTCCCTACCTACCCGGACATGTCCTCTGTGCCCATTTGATGGGATGTTTATGACATTCATTTGTATGATTTTCAGTGGCAATCGGCTGAACCCTGATTTTTATCTTCCTCCTTCATGAGCCTCTCCCTCTTCCTCCAGACCTTTTATTTGGGCTTCTATCCAGACTTTTACAGCCAAGCCTGTTCCCCCAAGGCAGAGAGAATAGGGTCAGCCATGTAGACAAAAGGGAAACAATGGGTTTACGACCTCCCCTGTGAACAAGCTCCAGTTGTGATCCTGGGCTTGTGGGGGTTGCTTATTTTATTGTCTGTACGGGTGGGTGGAAATTAGGGAAGAGCTTGTAAGCTGATTCCTGATTCAATTTCCCAAGTTAGGGATGGAGTCCAAATTTAGGATGGGTGTCGACAAATCATCAACTTAAAGTTTATATCTAGGCCAATTTAGTAATTCACTGCAACATCATATCTCATAGCTCATCAGCAGCCAAGGATCCATTCTCAAGGCTTCTCTCTGCATCTGCTCATTCCAAAAGAGTATACTTCTCCCTTTTCCACTTTAGCCTTCTATTTGCCCTTCTCTAAGAGCAGGTCCACCGTCCTTACCATACTCGTGTTTACTTCCCTAATGTCACAGATCCATGAGGGTCTGTGTTTCTGTGTAGTGTGCTCCTGTTTATTTTTACATCTTCCCAGCAGATGTCCATGTTCTTCCCTTTAGAAGGCAGTCCCTGAGGAGGAAGCTCAGCGAATGAAGAGCATAACATCCATGGCAAATCGGGAGCTTCTGCCATTCTGCAGAGACTAAATCTGGTCATCCCTCATTTTGCATGGCTTTCCTTGAGTTCTGCCAAGTTGATCATTGGCAGATACATTGAACTTGGAAACAGTACTTTTTTTCATACCTTCTTCAGCATTCTCTTAATTCCATCAGTGGGCCAAAGGTGGGGACAGAAGGGGTCCTTGAGTAATACTACAAAGTTAGGGTCTTTGTCACAAAAGAAGAGAACAGAAAAGACCACCCTGGCACGGTAAAGGCCCGTGTTTTAGATGGATGTAGTTGGTAGATTGGCTGGTTATTGATTTCTTTTTTGTTTGTTTTCTGGGGAGTAAGGGTGATAGGTAGGGAGGGGCAGATAACTAAGAGCTTAGGGAAAGAGCAGTAGAGGTACTCTCATTTCTAGGCCGTTTGGCACAATTCCGGAAACTCAGCATTCTAGACCAGAATTTGAGATATGTATCAAAACTTGCGAAAGATGAAAGAAATGATATGGTCAGTTTTTTTTTCTTTAACAGAAAGAAAGACTGCGTCAGAAGGAAGCCAGTGTGACCACCAACTAAGAGGAAGACACTTGGAAATGATGGCGCTGGAGATGGAGGACCGACCTTGCACGCATACTCTCTGTGACCACAAGGTTGCAGGACGTTCTTGAAAGATGTGTCACTAAATGTTTGTTTTGCTCAGCTCTTTCTGAGGTCGTCGGCAGAGAGTGCCCCATGCCTTCTTTAAGAAGTCCCTCATTCAGCCAGGGGAACAATGGAAAACTATTCTAAGGGAACATTGCAGAAATATTTGATGGCTGTTTCTTGTCGAAGCCCAAAGTCCACTCTGTTGTAAGACCAGAAGAAATACCACAATTTCTCCAAAATTTTTTTAAAAGCTGAGATTTCCAGCTTTATAACCAAAGCTTGATACATGTCACACTGTCACAGAGGAGAGAAAGGATCATTGGGGACAGTTGCCTTGGGAGAGTTCCAAGTCTTTGTCGGTACACACTGCTGTTTTGATTATTGGTCTTAGTTTTCATCCTGTTGCAGCAAAATCCTGCAGCATCTTTCTCTCCAATGTTGCAACTCACCAAAACTATTTTTGAAGAGGTCCAAGAACACGTATTTTCCAGACTAGAAAAACGATTTTTTGTTGTTATGGTTTACATAATGAAAAAGAGAAAAAACAGAATCGTGCCTGGGTGGAGAGAGGGAGACATACAGCCATAAACTTCATCCTGGAGAACAAGTTACCATGCAAGGAGTTGATGTCAGTTATTGAGTGAGGCCCATTCTTGTTTTTACATCAGTCCTTAGTGGTTTTCTGGGCCAGCAGAGATTCTGCATCCCAACTCCCTGGAGAAACTGTAATACCTGAGCAAGCATAACCTTGGGGTCAGAGAACCTGCTTGGACAAGAGACCCAGCGGCAGAGCACCTTTCACATTTTGGACCGTTCATGATGGGCGATGTGTTGACATGCAGCTGAGTTCTACATCATGTCCTGTGACTTTGCAGCTGCACCCCCCCACCCGACTGTCCCCAGGAGGCAGTTTCCAGACAGGAGAGCAAATGCAACTCACAGCCCCCGCTCATGACCTTGGCTGATAGGCATGTGAATTAGGGTGAAGCAGGACTCTTTAATGTCCAAAAAAAAAGGGCAGAAAAAAGGTTCCTTACATGAAAATGAAAAGAAGGTAATTACATTAATAGAAATCTTCAGGTGGAGTATTATTCATAGGCAGCTTTTTCTGACCCTGGCTCTCGAGTCACATAAGGAAACCACCTGGGACCTCTCTGACACTTTTGTCCTTAAGCCGCCTCTCTGAATTTATGTCGTGAGGGGTGAAGAAAGAGGTGAGGGATGAAGAAAGAGGACTGGAGATGAGTTGAGAATATGTTCAAAGACTCATTTTAGGCCTTGAAGAAAGAGAGGCTGAGCTTTCTCCTCCAGTTGGTGGAGGACAGTCCAGAGATGAGCAGGAATCTTAAATTTCTTCCCAATCTAGCCATCACATGTGGCCTGCCCCTTGCCCCAGCATCTTTCCAAAACCCTTGGACTTGCCAGGTGCCTAAGCATCTTCCCAGGATACACCTGCCCGCCAGCAGCCCCTCAGGAATGCTTCTATAATAGATCCAGTAATGAAAACAGCACCATATCCTAATCTTAATGTCAGCTTCGGGAATGAAGACCGTGGTCAGGATCAAATCAAGTCACAGAAGCCATATTCATGCAGGTGCTAACCGCCTCTTCTACTGGTGCAACTGAAAGGAATATGGTAACACGGTTGGATTTTTACAATTCAAAGTGAAGGAATGAAACAAGCAAAATAGAAAAGCTGAGAAGGAACATGCATGACTAAAAAGGCTTGAAGTTGCTTGTGAGCAAGAAGCTTTTTATGCTGCTTTCTTAGTTTCTCTTCGTTTTCACTTAACTCTGAAGACAACCAAAAGAACTGATCAATTAAAAACTAATTCCACTTACAGCCAGCCTATGCTCCTTCTAGTGTTATCATGCACAGGAAAAGTGCCAGTTTTAGCCATGCCATAGAAATCAGCTCTGAGTTCTCTGGGGCCAGCAGACGTCTAAGTCCTTGTAGGCTTGATGGTGAGAGCAGCAGGAGGTTTTCAGTGGAGTCACTGCTGTCCACTTTGCTCTCTAAATAGGATGCTCAGGAGAAATCAGTGAAGGTAAGCAGGGCTGCCACTGTGGCCACGTAACCCTGCCAGGAACCAGTGCTGAGGAATAATGAGTGAGAACGCTGAATTTGAGAGTTAGACCAATGCAGCCCACTTTGGATTTCATCCTAGTGAACAGACTAAAACTTCGCAGTAAAAGACCTATTTCTACAAAGCAAGGTTTGCCTGCCTCGGCTGGGGAAACCTAGTGGTTTTGTCACACTAGTCAATGTATTATGTTGGTGTTTTAAGACACCATGGCAGAACCTTCATTATTCTCACCTGTTCTGAACCTTGCGTTATATATCTGGGATACCCCCTCCCAGGTCCACCAGTGTACCACACTGCTGACACAGCCTTCATTTTTAACTCAAATTGATGCTCAGTAAAGGTCAATGACAGTTTGTTCAAGGAAGTTCATCTAGAATAATCTGGAGGCCTTGAAAATGATCCTCTAAAATGCTGTTGAGCTTGTCTTTAGGGCAGCAGGAGAGTCTGAACTTCCTGGAGAGGAGGTGATCGGGATGCCATTCGGCAGCTTGAGCACATCCAGCCAGCAGGCTTTAAGTGGCTGTTCTAGGCATAGCCCTCCCTGAACTAGAAAGGAGAGTAGCCAGTGTTGCTAGCTGTGTCTAACCAGACACTCACACCTGACTAACTAGTAACTCTAAGAACCCTTAACTTACAAACAACTTTGTCTCCTCCTAGACAAAATTAATTAAATATGAGGACACAGTTTGACAGTACTTCAGATTCTTGCATGAGCAATCGACAAGCATCAGAGCACGCAATATCATAAGTCACATAAATTACACAAAGTATATCATAAATCACACTAGAGATGAGTTAGGTAAAAAGCATCAGGCCCATGAAGTATCAAAAACCAGGTTAGGAGGTGTGCTGTATGGCTTTCACTTCAAGAAGTGGCAGCTTATTGGGGAAAAAGAAGGAAGAAAAAGTGTGGCCGAGCAGAAGTGAGTGTTTATGACGACAGTGGGGGGCCAGAGGTCGTAGGTGATGGCCCCACTGCCGAACAGTTTCCTTTTCAATGCTGTGTTGGTGATGGTGTCTTTCTGCACACTCACTGCAACTTAGGAATTACGGAGAAAGATGATCTGACATCTGAGAAGTGGAATAAGGAAACCCAGTGGTGCTATTACACCTTCAAATGTTCTAGCCAAAACAAATGGCCAGTATGGTTGAGGAATGGATTATCAGATGGCATGCGGTCTCCCCTCCTCTCCCCTATCAAGGACAGTAGAAGCTGCAAACCTCTTCTCAGCCTCCTTCAGGCACCTCCTGTTTTCATAAGCAGCATAAAGAATGGTGTTTCTTAAGTGAAAAGTTCAGATACTGCTGGTAAAGAAACTGGAAAAAACTGAAGGAAGGAATAAAACATGTTGGTAGTATTAACACCTCCAGTAAGATAAGTCATTGGTATGGTTTTTCTAAGGGACACAGTGAGATGTAGCAGAAGAAATACGTGTATTTTGGGTGAAGATTTGCCTATTGGCCTGGGATTGCACATTTTACATTATGCTGTCTGCAACAGAGAAATTTTCATTTGAATGATATTCTTCCTTTCTTGAAAGTTATATGTCCTCATTTCTATTTCTGCTTCTCCCTTGGCCAGTATCGTTGATGCAGATCATTGCATGCAACAGCACAGCAAACTGCACCAAGTCAGTGTGTGAAGGGGACTTTGCAATGCACGCTTGCAGGCTCTTTTTCCGGGAACCAGGCTGTAATATTGATGGGGGAACCTCTTCACTCCCTGACATGTAAATTTGGTCGATATTACAGTACTCACCCCCACCCACAAAAACAACAAAGATAAAATCAATTTGAAGCTTGATATGATGAGAAGGAAGAAGTCCAAAAATATATAGCTTCCCCCCCATATCTAATCGAAATATTAAATATCTGATTTTATAAAGTAGTTTAAATTGTCTTTTTAAATTGCTTAACAGGAAACATCAGTTATATTTGAGCTTCATTTTTCTTTTATCCTGTCTGTTCTAATAAAAGTGGCCAAAAGGTAGAGAGGAAAGAAAAAGCTTCCACTTTTCAGAATTTTTTTTGTATTAGTTATTTTATCTTTAGGTACCCAACAACTGAAGAGAGTGGAGAGAATAAAGAAATGAACTTTCCTTCATGTCTGCTACTTTGTCTTCATAAAGAAATCTGCAACACAGATGAAACCAGTCTGTGGCTAAGCTGATAGGATTTGAAAAGAGTGGATAATTTTTAGCCTTTCCAGAATGCAAATAACTTGTTGCATGTATTTCCATTTTTCAGCTGTAGAGAGAAATAATCTAGCTGCCTGGAAAGTGTTATTAGTACAGAAGTGGCTTAAAGAAAACACCTTCGAATAGTCAACTCAGCATCTTCTTGAGACTTACGTAATGATACTCATATCTCCATTAGCAATTGCATCCAGGCATAACCAGGCTCAGTTACACAGCTTGTATGTGACTGGGAAGCCCATTTTGTGTCATTTCTGCACACCTGTCCTCTGTTGACACCTTATTAGAGACACTGCATTTTCGTTTCACAATTCTTCATCTCCCTTCCCAAGGAACGGGCACTCTACCAAACTCTTCCAGATCAGTGCTTTGTTGGGAAGTGATGAGTTTTAACATGTCCAATTTGAAGCCAATTCTGTATCCTTATTTGTTCCAGGACTCTTAACCAATACTGTGATATAAAGTTCGCATTTGGGAAACTTACGTAGTTAACAACTTACTTGGAAATATGAAGATATTAAAATGGCAGCTAGCTAACTCTGTCTCTTAAGCCACTGTGCAATTTCTACCAATGGAGAGATGAGGGAAGCAAATTAAGCCTCGTTCAGTAGGTCTGCTGTCTGGTGGAACTTACGGAACTCATTTCCTCCTCTATCTCCAGCCCTTCTCCTCACTACTCTGGTGATAACCAGGGGCATAGCAGACCTGTTCTCTCTTACCCTTCTCTTCTCTGATAGGTTGGTTTCCTTCAGTCAACAGCTCAGGTGAACTCCAGACTTTATTCTGTACTACATCTCTGAAGTTCTTGATCTGGGGAAGAGTGACTTTTACTCCATTTTTATGTGAAGGTGGTAGATATAGCCGTCAATTTATTTTTCTACATTCCCTCTAACCTTATGTAATTATCTATTTTTAAATCTTCTCTTAAATATACTGAGAATCTCTAGTCTGTCTCCTTTTCTAAAGGCTGATCCAACTAGACTTGTGGGCCGTTTTTCCAAGCTTTGCGTGAAACTTGATAACATTGGACCAGCAAAATGCAAAGGAGACTATAGTTTCAGGCAGCAAATCACATCCAAAGAATTTGGCATGAATTAACCTGTGCCACACTATAGCTATCACATAGGCTGAACATTTTCCTAAATTCTACCTGTGTAGACACTGAGGGGCTCTCTACCTTTGAAACTATGACAATGTCTTAAATGAATATGAATATTTCTCTCCATGTACATATGAGCTGCCAATGCATTATCTTAGTATGTCAAGAAGGAAATCAGATGTTTTCAGGCACACATGAGCGATGGTCTGTTAACGTCCTTGGCAAACATGTACCTACTTTCCTTCATTGTTCTCTTCAGGGACATTCTACCACTTTCCTGTCATGAAACTACTCTATTTTTGATGGTTCAACTGGGTTCGCTTTCCAGATCTGTCTTCCCAAAATGAAAGGTTAGTCCCATAGACCACTGGCTATTCAGGGAATGACTGTTTACCTCCGCATGGCAAGGATGGTAAGTGTTCAGGGATGAACCTGGAAGCTCTTAGCATGGATTTTGAATTCCAGATTTCTTTATAGGAGATGTATAAAAAGGAGTCTATGGCACACAAAAATTATACTGCTCTTCCCAGTAAGGGACTAAAAGGACATTTGAAATCTTTACACTTTAGATGTTTTTGTGAGTTACAAATATCTCCTCCTTTTTTCTCTCTTCATGCTAACTTGTCTGAAGGTAAAATCTTACTTCTTCATACATTGGGCCACAAGGCATAAAGAAGGTAACTCAGCCCCACTGAGATTGTTTTCTGCATAATCTTTGAAAGGCTTCCATTTCTATTGAAAAATCCGTGAGCGAGAGGGAAAGCATAGTAACAATTCTCCTATTCGCTCACAATGACACAAATAGGTGTTAGGGATCTACCCAAGGGATAGGTCTACAACAAAACTACTAATTTTATAATTCTGCAATTCTATAATTTCCCGAGGCATAAGTAATATGACCCTACTGTCAGCTAGATGTCTAATCTTCAAAGAGTGTATGTATTAATAAAAAGGATTTCCCTTTAAAGAACTAATCTAAAATACTTCTAAAAAGGCAGAAACTTTTAAAATTAGAAATTGGATAATTTTTAATCTTTATTTTAAGAATCTTTAGAGAAAACGTTGATTTATCACAGTCTTTTTCATTGAGTTTTCATTTAGACTAGCATGGCAAGCAGGGTGGCCTTGGACTTTAATTTAGGGGATTGCACTTTGGCCTGGAAAATACGCACTGGCCTGCATGCCTAGAACCTAAGTGACGGCAGTCAGCATCCTAGTATGTATCAGACCTAGCAGAAATGTAAATTATTTCAAGTACTTTAGAGTTTAGTTTTCTTGGTGATACCCTGGACCCTGGATGCAGCTTTCTAAAGTGAATCTGATCCATGCAGTTATATGTCTTCATATAGCTGGGGCCTTGTGAGGTTGCAAGCAATGGGAAGAGCAAGAAAAAAAGGATGCATGCATGGAAGAGGAAAATTTGAACGAAGCTAATGCAATGTTTTGCTGATAGATTACATTGTTAGGGAGCTGGTGATTTTTGGCCATGGTTGTATCATGGACAGCTTTTTGTGGAAGTTCAAGGCATCTCTATTAGGCAAATGTGAGTGCCCATGATCTTGTATTGATCAGTGCCAGACAATGTACTGGGAAAGCAGGTACCCCAGTGAAACTGGTCTGTACTTGGTCTAACAACTCCAGCAATTTCAGATCCATGGGGCTGCTTGTCCATAGACCCTGTTTACTCCATGCCTGTTCAAAAGTCATTTTGACTTCTAGCTTTGTTTCACTTTCTCCTTTCCATACTTCTGTTTCAGCTTCCTTTTCCTTCATATTCCATGGCTATTTTTTTCTTCCTTTACAGTTTCTTCCAGACCCAGATTTTTTCACCTCTCTGCATCATAGACAACTGAGTATCTCCCTTGGCCCCTCCTCCCTCCCCTCACACCCTGTGCTCCATTCCTCAGCCGTTTGGACAGGGAGCCCCGCTGTCACCAAGGAGCCCACGTGAGACACACTGCTGTGACTGCCTCTTGTTAATGTCAGCATCACCTCATCACTTAAGCAAAAAGGAAAATCCATAAAAGAGATGGAAAATACGTCTCTTTTTATTTTACTTTATTTTAAGAAGGTTGGGTAGGGTGGCGGGGGGGTGTTATTCTAGACCTTCTCAAGTTTTCATAGATTTTACTTTAATTAAGGCCATTCTCTTGATAAATTTGTACATCAGACCAGGTCACCAGCTACGATGCAGAAGGCCAAATTTTTGAATCTCAAGCAACTCTGTGCTGCTGGACAAATTGACTTAATTCTGTGCAGGCAAACACTTTGAATCATAAGGCTTTTTATTGCCACTCCGTTCTTACTACTACTCGTGATTCAAACATCTACCCCTATTCTGAATCAGGATGTTAACACTTTTTGGTTATTTTCAGATGAACAGTAACTGCTACACTCTTGAAAGCACTTAAAGTGTAAGCATGTCCTAAATAGCCATTTAACCTCGTAAAACATTGGCTTTTCTGTTTAGTTAAGTATTAGACCAATCTGTAGATATAATCTGAAAGGATTTTAGGCAGTCATGAAGACAGTTGGGGAAAGGAGAAGGCCCTTTAAAAGACATGAAACCTTACATGCTCTTGGATATTTGTAAGCATAATAAGCTCATTGGATTCAGGTATTTTCCCTTTGCGTTTTTAAAAATATGTATTTGTAATTTGCATATTTAATTTTGTCAAAGCTGAGAAATGCTCATGAGTTGAATTTATAAATGTCATTTGCAACCAAATGAAGTATTTATTTTTAAAAAGAAAGGGTGAAGGAACCAATACTGATTTGTACATTATAAAAATGTGTGCGTATTATATATATTATATATTTTTTCCTCCTTGACAGTACTTGGTCACCATATCAAGTGTATTTTTGTATATAATATATATTGATTAGAAAAATGTCAATTGTCTAGTCAAAAAATTCTATCTCTGTGATAGATTATATTTATCCTAATCTGTTGATACCTCTGTTAATTTGTTTTAAGAGATAGAATTATATTTTTTGGAATTTACAGAGAATTGCATTCATGACTTTCAATTGTAAATATGCTAAGGGTATTTTAATAAACCTTGGTTTCATGTCCATCTGGTATGCAATGCAGATTTGTTTTCAGGAGGCATGTAAAGCAATCTCCCAGCAGTGCTGTAATGTGGATAATACCTGTCACTTCTAACTTGTGTTACCACTCAAGTACACTGTTACTTCTAAGCTGCAAGAGCTGGGTCTGAGGAAGTCTATCACTGGTATTTCCTTTTTTCTCCCATTTCTACCCTTTCAACTGTGGGCAACTTGGCCAGGCATTCAAGGCCAACAACCAACACACAAAACCAGCCAGGCATTAGGCTTACCCAAAAGCAACACTGCTTGAATATAAATTGCCCAAGGGACGGGGCACAAAGAGATTGGTGACTTCAGGCTGTGGGTTGAAAATAATAAACTAGAGAAACAGAATAGAAACATGATTGTATGTATTATCTTAGCACAAGGTACATGTTATTTTCAAGGAATAATATGAAGCATGCAGGTATTTTATAAACATAAAACCAAAACACTTTAAGCAAAACACTCTTCTATTTAAATACAAATGTAATTGTATTCTTTAATTAATACATTTCTTTGGTGTTCCTGAATGCCATACACTCTAGAGGTCTAGATATTTGCTGCACTATACCCTATTATGTATAGCAATGTTTAATGAACAGACAGTTATCTAGGAAGACATTTCACCACTACAAAATCTTCTAAATCATAGTCAATGAGCTGCAAAAAATCTCTGGACATTGGAGAAAATCTCTCAGTAAAACTGCTGAAGTTCAATGGAATTGCTAAAAATCACAGTGTTGGTGAACACTTCAAGACTAGAACCCAGGTTTCTTGACACTAAGGCCAAAGCCCTTCCAACTGATGGATTCATTCATCAAATTAGACTGCTCTCTCCTTCAAAATACTCTATCATGGAGAAATATTCCAGAACTATTTGAAAAGAAGAATCCAAAGGCTGCTAACATTTTTAAGAAACATTATTAGGGTTGTGTTCTGAATTACAACACCCATGTGAGGGTAGAGGCCTGGGTGTCATAAAGACTTTGGAAAAAATACCAGCACACCATAGGAAGAATCTCATTTCTGGTCTAACCAAGATTTATTCTCCCCTGCTTAGTTAATGAGTATACATTTTTGCCTAGTCTTTAAATAGTCTATGAAGCTGATGCTCCAACTAACATCTATTTTAATATGTTTTGTGTTCCTGTAACAGAATACCTGAGAATGGGCAATTTATAAACAGAAATCTGTTGTCCAACAGTTCTAGAGACTGAGAAGTCCAATATCATGGCACCAGCATCTGGCAAGGACCTTGTTGCCACATCATCACAGGGCAGAAGGCAAAAGGCCACAGAGGCAAGGGGGGCCCTAGCATTTTTCATAACTGCATTAATCCCACCCATGAAGATGGAGCCCTCATAGCCTCATCACTTCTTAAAGGTCCCATGTCTTAGTACTGTTACAATGGCAATTAAACTTTAACATGAGTTTTACGAGGGACATTCAAACCATAGCACAGGTTTTTAATCCCTGAGGCTAAATCTTCTCCCCTAGATCAGCTGCCCACTTTCACCTTGCTGTGATTGTCATTACGGAAATAAAAGACTTTAAAGTTCTCCACTGGCCCTTCATGCACATTAGATGCCACTGAGTCCAGATCTTCTGAAGGTAATGTTTGCTTCATGCCCATCATTGTGTAATGATAAATAATAGGAGAAAATAACTTCATTAGTTATTAATTGCTGTATAACAGAATACCCCAAAATTTAGTGCATTAAAGCAACAATATTACTCATTTCTCTTGGCTTTTGTTGATCAAGAGTTTGAGAAGGGCTCAGCTGTGCTGTTCGCACTTGGAGTGTCTCATAAAGTTGTAGCAATATGTTTATTGACATCTGTCATCTAAACATCATAACGTTTATCAACATATCTGTCAACATCTAAAAAAATTATTAATATGAGTCTGTCATCATCTGAAAACTGGATGGCTTGAGTGGGACTGGAAGATGCACTTTCCAGTTAGCTGACTCAGCTGGCAAGTTGGTGCTGGCTCTAAGCTGGAAGCCTCAGTTCCTCTTCACATGGCCCCGTCTTGAGTGGTCCAAAGTGAAACATGTAATGTTCTTTCTGACCAAAGCTCAGAAGCTGGTCACTTTCACCATATTAAGCTATTTATAAATCATCTGTGCAGATTGGGGAAGTGGGGAACTAGATTCTACCTCTTGATGGAAGAATGTCAATGCCACATTGTAAGAGCATGTAAGATGGGATGTATATTGGTGAGACCATCTTTGGAAAATATAATCTGTCACAGCAGTTTGCCCTGTGTTTTTCTCTCTAGTCTTTCTCCTCCTCCCCTTGTTCTAATTTTTGTCCTAAAACTAGGTTTTAGATTTCTTTTTCAAAATTTTTCCTACTTTTCCCCAAATCTTCCCTCCCTCAATCTGCATATTGGAGCATAGACATGTTTGTCTTGCCTCTCTGGAATAGCGGCACTCTTTACCTTGAAGAAAGTGAAATGTATCCTAACTAGTGGAGGATATAACTGACTTTATATTTTATAAG
Organism: Colobus angolensis palliatus; assembly: GCF_000951035.1. Classification (NCBI taxonomy): domain Eukaryota; kingdom Metazoa; phylum Chordata; class Mammalia; order Primates; family Cercopithecidae; genus Colobus; species Colobus angolensis. Next base: position 8,428,903 of record NW_012123709.1, read on the forward strand.
TGACTTGACAAACACTGATTGAGAAAAGAAGGACTCAAAGATGATCCTAGGATTTTACTTTAAAATCCTAATCCTGCATTATTTATCATATGTCTAGGAAAGATGACGATCCCTGCTAAAGCTGGGTCTTGGCCAATAAGTAAATGAAATCATGCCTTTTCAGTGGCTTGAAATAAAGCTTCCATTGACTATTATAATAATAGTATATATGCATTAATATAATGAAATATTATTCAGCCTTAAAAAAAGAATGAAATTTCAACACATGCTACATGAATGAACCTTGAAGATGTGATGCTAAGTGAAATAAGCCAGTCACAAAAGGACAAATATCGCATGGCCCATGATATGGTTTGGCTGTGTCCCCGTCCAAATCTGACCTTGAATTGTAATAATCTCCACATGTCAAGGACGGGGCCAGGTAGAGATAACTGAATTGTGGGGGCGGTTTCCCCCATACTGTTCTCATGGTAGTGAATAAGTCTCATGGGATCTGATGGTTTTATAAATGAGAGTTCCCCTGCATAAGCTGTCTTGCCTGCTGCCAGGTAAGACGTGCCTTTGCTCCTCCTTTGCCTTGCACCATGGTTGTGAGGCCTCCCCAGCTATGTGGAGCTGTTCCTTTAAAGAGTCCATTAAACCTCTTTTTCTTTATTATGAATTACCCAGTCCCGGGTATTTCATCATGCAGTGTGAAAATGGACTAATACAGTCCACTTACATGTAGTACCTAGAGTAATCAAAATTATAGAGACAAAGTAGAATGGTGGTTTCCGGGGGCTGGAGGAAGAGGGAATAGGGAATTACTATTTCATGGGTATGGAGTTTCAGTTTGGGAAGATGAAAAAGTTCTGGAGATGGATGGTGGTGATGGTTGAAAAACCATGTGAATGTATTTAATGCCTCTGAACTGTACACTTTAAAATGGTGAAGTGGTAGGTTTTATGTATATTTTACCACAATAAAAAATAATGGTGTATACATATGTATTAAGGGCTTCCTATATGCCAGCTAGTCTATTAAGCATTTTATATGTATTTATTTAACACGCATAATAATATTACAAGGTAAAGAGTACTACTATTCCCATTTTACAGATTTTAAAAGTGAATTTTGGAGAATTGAATAACTTTCCCATGCAGTCGGTAAGTGGCTAAAACAGAATTCAGACAATCTAAAGAAACATTCTCAACCATGATTCTGTCTCTGTCTCTAAGGTCACAGAAATTGAATTAGCTAGTTCAGGAGAAAGAAGAATGTATAGACAAGCATTTTGAGGTCTTGTCACATGGGTGGTCTTACCATTTCATTTTTGAGAGATAGTAAAAATGTACCATCTAACAGGATGCTTCTTTCTCAATCATTTTGCTCTTTAACCTTGACTTACTTTTTGTCAAACACCTAGCCCAAGAGCATTGAAGCCACCAGCACTTCTGTAAAAGGCAAAGGAACTAACAGAATGCAGTTGTATACATATATGCTTCAAGGAACAGCTCATATACATCTACCAACACTTTCTTCCTTCTATAGGTGGGGTGAAGCAGGGCATAATACAGGCGAAAAGTGAGCAGGAGCTGGTGAGAAGCACTTGAGGGACACTATGAGACTAAGAGGAGCAGCCATCTAATCCACCCTTGAGTTGTTATCCTAAAGTAGCCTCATAGTGAATCAGTCTGCAAATATATCTAACAAAGTGGAACAGTGTCCTAGCCATGAAAAACAAAAAATGTTTAAAGAAAATTGGATCATACACTACCCAGAATTTCCCGGCACCATCTACCAATATTGTGGCTATGTCATTGCTTGATCTGAAGCCAAAATGAGACCCAGTTGGAGCTGATTCAGGGTCATTTTGAAGATATTTGCCACTGAAATTAAATCCTCTGTTGAAAGAACCACAACAGATAGTTGTCCTCAATTTTCTTACACTGGCCAGAAGTAGAAGGAAAGAGAAAAATCCTTCAAGAATGAAAATGCCTTCCCTCATACTTCAAGTTCTAGAAAACATAAGACTTACCAGATTATTCAGTCACTTTGCCTGACCTTCTAAGACTTCCAGCGTAGTTCCAAAGATCAAAATGGTTTAGCTACCTCTGGGAAACCATTGCATTTGGGGGGATTTGTCCCACAGAATAATTTTGGCCTAAGTCGTGGGAAGAGAGTGCTGATTTACAAAGTCAAAACACCTCTGCTCTTTAGCTTTAGTGTGAGAGAGAGGAGAACAGGAAGGACGCCACCATGGGCTCTCCCAGTGGCCCATTATAAGCCTCTCCAAAGAGGTCCTTTCTGATATAAGAGCCCCCTCATCTCACTGGATCCCCGTGTAAAATTTGGTGGTAACTTAGAGAAAAATGGTCTCCTAAAATACACATTTTTATTGATACATCCTCTAATGAGAAGTGATGACCCTAAGAAAACTGTAGGGGCAGCACAACATAAGGAAAGATCATGGCCTTTGTGATCAGACCCAAACTTATATCCCAGCTCTGCCACTTACTAACGTGGTGACCTGATGCAAGTTATGGCACTTTAAGCCTCAGATGCCTCATCTAAAAATAGGAATTTAAAACTATCTCAAATGGATTGTATAAGGTTGTCAAGAGTTCTTTCTTCATGGACACACACACACAAAAAATGTCAAGGGTACAAAGAAATAATGCAAAAATGTGTGACACGAAGCAATAAACTTATTTTCTTCTTTCATCTAAGGATAGTGGCATGAGTGGCGTAAGGTTAGAGACAACTAGGTCCATGCATGTCTGTGTCTTTTCACAGCGTCAGGCTTTTATTCATGTTATTTCAATCACAAAAGCCACAGGCTACATGGAGTTTCCAAGGAGGCAATTCTTCTTACTATTTTCTTTTCACTCAGTAGTCAGAACCAGGGCATGCAGGCTCAAGCCACTCTACAAGTCAGTTAATATTTCAAACCATACATAATATATTTAATTAATATATAAATGTTATAGGTTAAATACCTTACAGCAAAGTAATAGTTGACATCAAGAGAAAAAAGAGATAAGAGAAAGGGTTAATGAACAAGTCCCGGGGGAGCTATGACAACAAAAGGAGTCCTGGTCGGGTCTGGGTGGTTCATAGGTGATGTGGTGTGGCTGTGTCCCCACCCAAACCTCAACTTGAATTGTATCTCCCAGAATTCCCACGTGTTGTGGAAGGGACCTAGGGGGAGGTAATTGAATCCTGGGGTTCCGTCTTTCCCATGCTACTCTCATGACAGTGAACGAGACTCACGAGATCTGATGGGTTTATTAGGGGTTTCCACTTCTGCATATTCCTCATTTTTCTCTTGCCGCCGCCATGTAAGAAGTGCCTTTCACCTCCTACCATGATTCTGACGCCTCCCCAGTCATGTGGAAGTGTAAGTCCAATTAAACTTCTTTTTCTTCCCAGTCTTGGGTATGTCTTTATCAGCAGCATGAAAATGGACCAATACAGTAAATTGGTACCGGTAGAGTGGGACATTGCTGAAAAGATACCCAAAAAAATGTGGAAGCATCTTTGGAACTGGGTATCAGGCAAAATTTGGAACAATTTGGAGGGCTCAGAAGAAGACAGGAAAATGTGCGAAAGTTTAGAACCTTCTAGAGACTTGTTGAATGTCTTTGACAAAAATGCTGATAATGATATGGACAAATAAAATCCAGGCTGAGATGATCTCAGATGGAGCTGAGGAACTTGTTGGGAACTGGAGCAAAGGTGACTCTTGTTACGTTTTAGCAAAGAGACTGGCAGCATTTTGCCCCTGCCTTAGCGATCTGTAGAACTCTGAACTCGAGAGAGATGATTTAGGATATCTGACGGAAGAAATGTCTGAGCAGTAAAGCATTCAGAAGGTGACTTGGGTGCTGTTAAAAGCATTCCATTTTAAAAGGGAAATGGAACATAAAAGTTCAGAAAATTTGCAGCCTGACAATGCAGTAGAAAAGAAAAACCCATTTTTTGAGGAGAAATTCAAGCTGGCTGCAGAAATTTGCATAAGTAACAAGGAGGTGAATGTTAATCCCAAAGACAATGGGGAAAATGTCTCCAGGGCATGTCATAGATCTTCACAGAAGCCGCTCCCATCCCAGCCTAGGAGGAACAAACGGTTTTGTGGGCCAGGCCCAGGCTCCCCATGCTGTGTGCCGCCTAGGGACTTGGTGCTCTGTGTCCCAGCTGCTCTAGCCACTGCTAAAAGGGGCCAAGGTACAGTTTAGTCCATGGTTTCAGAGAATGCAAGCCCCATACCTTGGCAGCTTCTGTGTGGTGTTAAGCCTGCAGGTACACAGAAGTCAAGAATTGAGGTTTGAGAACCTACCCCTACATTTCAGAAGATGTGTGAAAATGCCTGGATGCCTAAGCAAAAATTTGCTGCAGGGGCGGGGCCCTCATGGAGAACCTCTGCTAGAGCAGTGCAGAAGGGAAACGTGGGATCAGAGCCCCCACACAGAGTCCCTACTGTGGCCCTGCCTAGGGGATCTGTGAGAAGAGGGCCATCGTCCTCCAGACCCCAGAATGGTAGATCCACTGGCAGCTTGCACCGTGCGCCTGGACACTCAATGCCAGCCAGTGAAAGCAGCCAGGAGGGCGCTGCACCCTGCAAAGCCACAGGGGCGTAGCTGCCCAAGACCATGGGAAGCCACCTTTTGCATCAGAGTGACCTGGATTTGAGACCTGGGGTCAGAGGAGATCATTTTGGAACTTTAAAATTTGACTGCCCCACTGGATTTCAGACTCACATGGGCCCTGTAATCCCCTCGTTTTAGCCAATTTCTCCCATTTGGAATGGCTGTATTTACCCAATAGCTGTAGCTGTACCCTCATTGTATCTGGGATGTAACTAGCTTGTTTTTTATTTTACAGGCTCATAAGCGGAAGAGACTTACCTTGTCTCAGATGAGACTTTGGACTGTGGACTTTTGGGTTAATGCTGAAATGAGTTAAGACTTTGGGGAACTGTGGGAAGGCATGATTGGTTTTGAAACGTGAGGACATGAGATTTGGAGGGGCCAGGGGGGGAATGATGTGGTTTGGCTGTGTCCCCACGCAAATCTCAACTTGAATTGTATCTCCCAGAATTCCTACGTGTTGTGGGAGGGACCCAGGGGGAGGTAATTGAATCACAGGGATCGGTCTTTCCTGTGCTATTCTCATGATAGTAAGTCTCACGAGATCCGATGGGTTTATCAGGGGTTTCTGCTTTTGGATCTTCCTCCTTTTTCTCTTGCTGCCACCATGTAAGAAGTACCTTTCACCTCCCGCCATGATTCTGAGGCCTCCCCAGCCATGTGAAAGTGTAAGGTATGTCTCAGTCTCAGGTATGTCTTTATCAGCAGCGTGAAAATGGGCTAATACAGTAGGTCTTGCAAGGAAGAGCGTCTGAGGTGGCACAGCCTTCAGTGGGAGATGCCAAGTATTAACTGCAAGACTGTGTCAGTTAAGATGGCTGTTTTAAGTTCCTGAAGGCTTAATTTTTTTATAGTCACAGTGTCTTCTGGTGAAAACTGATAGTGGAAGAGTTTGCTTGTTTGTGACCATATCTGGTTGGATGCCATCTTTGTTTCTTTAGATGTTTATTAAACAAAACATGTTATCCATATTGGCAAAGTGCCCTATGAAATATAAAGTCTTTTTCTAAGATGGAGTTATGTCAGAGGTGCTCTACACAAACAGTCAATATTGTTTTTCCTGGGCCATCCCCTTTTGAACTTCACAATTGGAAAATATTGTCTCATCTCCTGAACCCAAAGCTTGTCACTCGATTACTCAGTGTGCATGTGAGTTGATTCATCCTGGCCTTTCCCGTTCCTCTAGGGGTGAGATACTCTTTCAGTTCTAGTTAGCCCACAACAGTACTTTATTTATTCACTTGGACTTTTTGCACTTCAATTTCCACATTCGTTTAGACCAGATGATTTTTAAATTTCTCTGTAAGCAGCTATTGTAGAAAGCACCGTGTGAGCTCTCGTCTTCAAGACCTACAGTATACCAAAGAGGAAACACACCGTTAATAAAAACGAATGGGCATTTACGGTAAACACATAATATTTGGGAAGAGGCCATTGACGCTTAGAGCTGAAGACTGGCTCTTTAGACATTTCTCTTGAAGAACGGCAAAAAAGAGAGAGCTTATTCCAAGTAGCATAATGACCCATGTGGGAAGCAGACAGTAAATACGGAAACCCTATAACCACATTTGCAGTAAATCAAAGGATATGGCAGGGTGTTGTCCAGGCAGCAGGAATGTGTGTATGTAGTTTCATCCTGTGTCGAGGCATGGTAGGTAAGATAGGTCTCCTCTTCACTGAGAGCAACAAGAAAAGAAAGAAAATTTTAAAAAATTTACTAGAAAGACTTTACAAAGTAAAAATTCCTGAACTAAGATTTGAGAGAAGATCAAAGAGATAAAGATGACATTTGGCATTGCTTTCCACTCAGGGATTCCGAAAAAGGTTACTGAGCGGCTGGGAAACTTGGAGGTGTTAGAGGTACAAAAGTGAGATCAGGCACCATTATGTTTAAAGCTGATCAAATCACCTTGTTTTGGGTTAAGGGAGTGGTTCTCAAGTACCAGGGGACTCTTGGCAATGTCTGGAGACATCTTTGATAGTCAGGACTGGGAAAGGATGCTGTTGGCAACTAGTGGGGAGAGGCCAGGGAAGCTGCTAAACTTCCTACAAGGCATAGGACATCCCGTCCACAATAAACAATTATCAGACAGAAATTTCAATATTCCTGAAATAAGGCGATACCAGATGGCTGGTGCTCTCAAGTGCCTGGAACAACAGCAGCACAATCCTTTCTGGAGGTATATAATGTCATCTTACATCTGTACAAACAAACCAATTTTTCAAACAAAATTTGTGTCACAAAATCAAGGATAAACCAGCATACAAGGAAACAACAATCATGAATGAGAATTAGGAAGCATGCTCGATAGAACCAAACACGCATAGGCTTCACATAGCGAAGCTATCAGCTTAAAATGTTCAGGGAGAAACAAGGAAAAGATTGGAAATTTTGGCAAAGAACTGAAAACCATGAAAGATTACAGGGCTAATTGGGGAGAAAGAAAAATTCTAGAACCAAAAAATGCAATAATCCCAATTAAGAATGCCCAGGATGGGCCGGGCGCGGTGGCTCACGCCTGTAATCCCAGCACTTTGGGAGGCCGAGGCGGGCAGATCACAAAGTCAGGAGATCGAGACCATCCTGGCTAACACGGTGAAATCCGTCTCTACTAAAAATACAAAAAAAAATAGCCGGGTGTGGTGGCGGGCGCCCGTAGTCCCATCTGCTGGGGAGGCTGAGGCAGGAGAATGGCGTGAACCTGGGAGGCAGAGCTTGCAGTGAGCCGAGATCGCGCCACTG
>NW_012123709.1:8437712-8443445 GCF_000951035.1 Colobus angolensis palliatus
AAAAAAAATAAATGAATTTCACATTTAGACTTGGATGTCATCCCCAAGATATCTCATTATATATGTGCAAATATTCCAAAATCCAAAAACATTTGAAATCTGAAAAACTTGTGGTCCCAAGTATTTTGGATAAGAAAAACTCAACTTATAGTAGGATGGTAGATTTAAACTCATATTTGTGATTATGTTAAAAGTAAATAAATTATATACCCCAATTAAAAGACAAATTCTGTGAGAATTGATTTCTTGGGAAGACCAAAAATCTTTACACCTATTAATGGGATATATAAAGATTCAGAAAGGGTGAGAGTACAAGGATAAAAGATGTATAAATATACAATTTAAAGTTACAAAAACCAGATCATTAGCTGATTTCTCAAGTGAAAGCATGAAATCCAGAAGATAATTATATGATTTATTCAGTGCTCAAACGACACACACACAAAAGAGAAAATTTGTCATCTGAAGCCCTGCCCTAAATTGATATAGTTACATTAATATTCACAAAGTATACTTTAAGAAAAAAAGCATTATTGTACATTAAAAGGAACACTTCACATTGAGAAAAGGCTTAACTTACTAGGAAGGTAAAACAATTTCATTTTGTATTTGTGTAAAGGCTTAGTCTCAGAATAGTTAATAGAAAAATAGAATTATAAGGAGAAACAGAAAAAGCCACCCAACACTGTGGGAGTAACTGGCAGAACACACAGAAAGAAATTAGAAGGAAGTAGGATCATGAACAGCATGATTAATACATTGATCTAGGCCGGGCGCGGTGGCTCAAGCCTGTAATCCCAGCACTTTGGGAGGCCGAGACGGGCAGATCACGAGGTCAGGAGATCGAGACCATCCTGGCTAACACAGTGAAACCCCGTCTCTACTAAAAAAAATACAAAAAACTAGCCGGGCGAGGTGGCGGGCACCTGTAGTCCCAGCTACTCGGGAGGCTGAGGCAGGAGAATGGCATGAACCTAAGAGGAGGAGCTTGCAGTGAGCTGAGATCCGGCCACTGCACTCCAGCCTGGGTGACAGAGCAAGACTCCGTCTCAAAAAATAAAAATAAATAAATAAATAAAATAAAAAATAAATTGATCTAATCTACGTATATAGAACACAACACTCAACAACTGTCTAAGCACATACGAAATGTTTACAAAAATTGACTGTGTTGGATCATAAGCAACTCTCAACAAATTTAAAATAACTGAAACTATAAAATATGTTCTGTGAAAGCAAAGCAATTAAAATGGAGATAACTTTTTAAACTAGAAAATTTCTGTATTTATAAACAGTAAGAAATGTTCTTCTAAATGACCAGTGGGTAAAAAGAAATCACAATGAAAATTTAAAAATATTTTGAGCTGAGAGATAATATTTTTCATGGAAAAACTTGTGTAATAGAGCAAAATCAGTGTTTTGCAGGGAGGTTATAATCATAAGTGTAATATTACAAAAGAAGATTAAATATTAATCTCAAGAAATTAGGCATGCTATAACAAAAGTACCTAAGGGGGAAAAAAGAAATTAGACAAATAACAATATGTAGGATCAAAAGAAAGTAAAGAATGAAATAATTAAAATAGAAAGGATTAACATCAAAAGCTGATTTTTTAAAGTCTAATAAAGTTTTTAAACCGTTGGCAAGACTAAATCAAATGAGAGCATGAGAACCAATATGGGAAAGCAGGAACAGAGGACACCAAAAAAATGGAAAAATATTTCATGTTCATAGATGGGAAAAATTAATATTGTTGAAATGTCCAGACAACCCAAAGCAATCTACAGATTCAGTGAAATCCCTATCAAAATACCAATGACATTCTTCAGAGAAATAGGAAAAGCAATCCTAAAATTTATACAAAACCACAAAAGACCCAGAATAGCCACAGCTATCCTAAGCAAAAAGAACAAAACTGGAGGAATTATATTACCTGACTTCGAATTATACTAGAGAGCTATGGTAACCAAAACATGGTACTGACATAAAAACAGACACATAAACAATGGAACAGCATAGAGAACCCAGAAACAAATCCACACACTACAGTGAACTCATTTTTGACAAAGGTGCCAAGATCATACACTAGGGAAAAGATAGTCTCTTCAATAAATGGTACTGGAGAAACTGGATATCCATAAGCAAAAGAAGGACACTAGACCCCTATCTCTTACTACATACAAAAATCAAATCACAAATCGATGAAAGACTTAAATCTAAGACCTCAAACTATGAAACTACTATGAGAAAACTTTTGGGAAAATCTTCAGGACATTGGTCTGGGCAAAGACTTCTTGAGCATTATCCCACAAGCACAAGCAACCAAAACAAACATGGGCAAGTGAATCACATCACAAGTGAATCACTGCCCAGCAAATGATACAACCAGCAAAGTGAAGAAACAACCCACAGGATGAGAGAAAATATTTGCAAACTACTTCTTTGACAAGGAATTAATAACCAGAATATATGAGGAGGTCAAACAACTGTATGGAAAAAAAAATCTAATAATCTGATCAAAAGATGGGCAAACAATTTGAACAGACATTTCTCAAAAGAAGACATACAAATGGCAAACAGGCATGTGGAAAATGTGCTCAATATCACTGATTATCAGAGAAACGCAAATTAATTAAGAAAAGAAAAGAAAAGAGAAAAAGAAAAAAGAAAAGAAAAAAGTAAAGAAATTACCAAAAATAGTTTCTTAGTCTCTTTTGTGTTGCTATAATGGAATACCTGAGGCTAAGTGATGTATTTTTTGAAAAGGCTTGTTTGTTTCATTGTTCCACAGGCTGTACAAGAAGCATGGCACCAGCACCTGCATCTGGCGAGAGCCTCAGGCTGTTTCTGCTTATTGTGGAAGGTGAAGGGGAGAGGAAGGAAGCAAGAGGGAGAAAGAGAAGGTGCAGAATTTTTTTTTTTCTTTTGATATGGAGTTTCACTCTGTCTCCCAGGCTGGAGTGCAGTGGCGTGATCTCAGCTCACTACAACCTCCGTCTCCCAGGTTCCAGCAATTCTCCTGCCTCAGTCTCCCTCTTGGGCTGGAACTACAGGCGGGTGCCACCACGTCTGGCTAATTTTTGTATTTTTTAGTAGAGACGAGGTTTCACCATATTGGCCAGACTGGTCTTGAACTCCTGACCTCGTGATCCGCCCACTTCAGCCTCCCAAAGTGCTGAGATTACAGGTGTGAGCCACCGCGTCCGGTCGGTGCCAGGATCTTTTTAACAACCAGCTCTTGTGGGAACTATTAGAGCAAGAACTCACCCAGAGGGAGGGCATTAACCGACTCATGAAGGATCCATCCGTAAGACCCAAACACCTCCCATTAGGCCCCACCTCCAACACCGGGGATCAAACTTCAACATGTTTGGAAGGAACAAATAGCCAAATCATATCAGGTGGGGAGGCTTAAACAATAAATACTCATTTCTCACAGTTTCTGGAGTCTAGAAGTCCAAGATCAGGGGACCAGCATAGTCAGGTTCTGGTAAGGAGGATCCTCTTTCGGGGTGCAGACAACTCACTTCTTGTATTCTCACATGGTGAAAGGACAGTGAGAGAGCTGTCTGATGTATCTTTTATAAAGGCACTTATCCCATTGACCAGGGCTTCATTCTTATGACCTGATTGCCACCCACATCACCTACTAAAACCATCATATTGGGGATGAGAATTTCAGCATACGAATTTCGGGGGGACATAAGCATTCAGTCCGTTTCAGGATGTTAATTCAGCCCCCAACTAATAAATAGATTCAATGCAGTTGCATTTTAAAATCCCAACAAATATCATTGTAAAACTTGACAAGCTGATTCTAATACTTGAATGAAATTGCAAAGTGTCAAGAATAGCCAAGATGATCTTGAAGAAGAGAACAAGTATTTTAGAAATGTATTCTACCAGATATCGAGATTTTTTGAAACTATATAGCTACTATAACAGTGTGAATTTGGTACAAGGATAGACAAATAGAATACAATAAAGACTCCCCAAACAGACCTATATATAACTATACGATCTATTACACAAATGCCACTCTAGAGAAGTGCAGAAAAGCTGTTGCAATAAATAGTTCTGGGATAATGGTACATTTATATAAGAAAAAGAAAACTTGACCTCTAGCTAATATATATGTACAAGTATCAGTTCCAGGTACTTTGTAGGTCTACATGTGAAAGCAAAGCAATCAAGTTTTTAAAAGACTGTATTCATGATTTGTGAAAGGAAAATATGTTTAATTAGGACACAAAAAGTTACCAACCATAAAATTTGATAAATTTTACTACATTAAAAGTAAGAGCTCCTCTCCTATTAAGGTAAAGACTGGGAGAAGCTATTTGCTACATGGTTCTGATAAAGAACTGTCATCAGAATGTATAAAGAACTCTTATAAATTAATATCAAAAGACCCCAACTAATAAAAGAATCAGCAAGAAACTACACAAAAGGAGATAGCTAAATGGCCAATAAATTTTTGGAAAGATACTCAACCTCATTAGTGATCAGGGAAGACCACATAAAAATCACAATGAGATTCGCCAAACATGATGGCAGTACCTGTAATCCCAGCTACTCGGGAGGCTGAGGCGGAAGAATTGCTCGAATCCATGAGGCGGAGGTTACAGTGAGCTGAGATCACGCCACTGCACTCCAGCCTGGGCGATAGGGAGAGACTCCATCTCAAAATAAATAAATAAATAACAATGAGATTATTAGCATGATTTAATACACATCCACTGGAATAGTTGAAATTGAAAGAACCGACAATATCCAGCGTTGGTGAAAATGTGACACAAGAAAATCCTCTGATGCCATTGGAGGGAGTGTGAATTGAGACAATGACTTTGGAAAACACTTGGCATTATCAGTAAAGCTGAGCAAACACACAGCTTATAACCTAGCAAAATTCCACTCCTAGATAAAGTGCTCAATGGGAGCAGATGCGCTTTGGTACGGAGATACACATACATCAATTTTTATAACCGCCTCATCCATAATAGCCAAAACTGGAAATCTCTCAAATTTCCATCAAAAGTAGAATATATTTGATTTGTTTTTCTAAGACCACCAGAGTGGGCACAAAAGAACCAGCGAGTAGGCAAGGCTAAAAGCAAAACTACAGATTTATTCTTTGGTCATCTAGCTTCAGGGACCGGAGCTGGGGGTGGGGGCGGAGTTTCTAATACAGTCGGGACAAGAGTGGGGGCTGAGAAAGCCCACCCGCGGCGCGTCTGCCGGGAGCGACTTTTCTAGGAGTGGAAGGACAATAGGCGGGGCACGGGCGTGTCGGGGAGAGGGAGGAGCTCTCCGCAGGTGCCACCAGGTAAATCTTGGTCTCTTCAGATTGACATCACCTGGCGCATGCCTGATTAATCTGCACCTTCCCAGGCGTCAGCTGCATTCTCGCGCACATGGGAAAAGCTGGTGATGAAGAACCCGGAAATGCGCCATCTTGCCTCCTTTCGTCCAAACAGTCCAACCTTTTATTGATAATAGTGATAAAGGGGCGTCGTGGTCTGTCTGGCTACTTCCTGCTGCCAAGGGGCGTCATCAAGGTCAGGGCCCATGGTTGGCACTTGGACACACGGATGAAAAATAAAATAAGGCACAGTATTAGTATAGGAATGAGGAATGGAAGCATTTGTTGGAATATGGGGCAAAACCCAGAAGGATAGTCCTGGCAAGGCTGAGGAGTATGAGATAGTTAAGAAAATTTAGTAAGTTTGAGG